>NW_027505857.1:0-142223 GCF_021521415.1 Bidens hawaiensis
TAAAATATTGGTGATGATCTTCTGCTCGTTCAGATTTATGTTGATGACATAATCTTTGAGTCTACAAATGACACGTTGTGTAAGGAGTTCGAGAAGTCTATGCAAACCAAGTTCGAGATGAGCTCAATGGGAGAGATGAATTTCTTTTTAGGGTTGCAGTTTCATCAGTCTGCGAAGGGAATCTTCATTCATTAGACAAAATATGTGAACGACGTCTTGAGCCGATTCAAGATTACTGCCGGAAAAATCCCTTCTACTCCTCTTCCCGTGGGTCACAATTTATCACTGGATGAATTGGAGGATACCGTTGATCCGACCCTCTATCGTGCCATGATTGGTTCTTTAATGTATTTAACTGCTTCTCGACCCGACATACTGTTTGCTGTTTGTTTATGTGCTAGGTACCAAGCTAGTCCCCGAGTGACTCACCTGGCAGCGGTCAAGCGTATTCTGCAATATCTAAGGGGAACTCCTGACATCGGGTTATGGTACCCCAAAGATGATAATTTTGATTTTACCGCTTACTCAGATTCAGATTATGGGGGATGCAAGATCAATTTCAAGTCTACTACAGCGGGATGTCAATTCTTAGGAAGCCGGCTGGAGTGTAAGAAGCAGACAACGGTCTCCACTTCAACCGCCGAAGCTGTGTATGTTGCAGCCTCGAGTTGTTGTTCCCAGGTTTTGTGGATACAACAACATCTTCGCGACTACGGTTTGAAGTTTCTTACTACTCCAATCTTGATTGATAACTCTGCTGCTATTAGTATCACCAAGAATCCCGTACAACATTCTAAAACGAAACATATCGAAATTCGATATCATTTTATACGGGATTGTTATGAAAAGAAATTAATTGATCTTGAGAAAGTGCACACTGATTTTCAAAAAGCTGATCTATTTACCAAAGCGTTTGATAAAACACGTTTTTATTTTTTGCTTGGTTCAAATGGATTGAAGACCCTTGCTGAGATCCTAAAGTTAGGATGATTAACTTTATTTTTAGTTTTGTTCTAGTTTACTATTTTTGTTTTTTAGGTTTTAGGGGGTGAATTTCTAGAAAATACAAAAATATTGTGCTTTTTGTTTATATAGATAAAACCCAAAAACATTAGAAAACTTTGAAAAATCAAAAATATTGTGTTCTTTCTTGTTCTATTATTTGAAAACCCAAAACATTTTAAAATTTGAAAATATCAAAAAGATTATGATTTCAGTTTGTACAGATAAATTCTGAAAAAAGGCAAAAAGAATGTGAATTTTCTTGTTTTGTAAAGAAAAATCCGAAAAAGACAAAAAGATTGTGTTTTTAGTTTGTAAAGAGAAAAACAAAAAAAAAAGATTCTTGCTTATGTTCGCTGAAAATTATGTCATTTGCTTCTATTTTGAAGGACATATACTTGTATATGTTTGGTCCTGATAATTTCTTGTAAATCTTCGGGTTAGCCATATACCTGACAAATGGATAGTACTTGGGCCGTTCGTTAAGCTTTCTACTTTATTTTTAGCTGAAAATTTAGTCAGTTATATAAGTTTGTGAAGCGTGCCTGCATGTTTTGGTCATATTCTCTACTTGTAGATGGATATGATAGCCATTAATTTATAAACTTAAATTAACTGTGGCAATTTAAATCATTTTATTTAATGCTCCTCAAAATTTTGAGTTTTTGAAGTAAAAAAGGAAAATGATAGTACATTGATTATTTGACCCCAAATCCAGAAAGAAATAAGCTTAAAAGACTGTGTGCTTGATCATTGGTGCATTGATAGGTCTTAAACAAGCTGTTAGAGTAAAGTAAGTGATATAAACTTAAAGAAAAGCCAAATTGAAAGAGGTGTTAGTCTCTAGCAAAAGTCTCGGTGAAGATGGCAGAAATGTAATAACCGGTCATACTCAAGCCTTATAGTTGTTGATCACCCAAAAATATAATAAAGCAAATAACAAGCGTTAGGATTCTGGACACTGTGAGTCTGTATGCGGCTTAATCATCTGGGTATTCATAAGCATGAATATTTCACTCGCTTTCTAGAGCAAGTCATTAAAATTGATCACCGTTGTACTTTGTACAATCTAAATTACTGACTTGATCAAAATCCTCTGTTAGTGATACAATTGTTCCTCCCCTGCGTGTGTCTCAATACCAATAAGAAACAGACCCCAGGGGATACAATGTATGTAAGCCGACAGATGGACTCGTGCATACTCACTCACGGTAAAGGAAACTTGATGCATTGCTCAAAATTTCACAATTGGTATCAAAAATTTTGATCAACACTATAGTGGTTTAAGTCAAGTTGGGGTGATTTGGAAAAAATCAAATTAAGCTTGAACCGAGATTAGGGGCTGATAGTTTCTGATATTCTGTGCGCTAATTGAACCATAAATCATATCACAAAAACGCTCGAAGGTTTGTTATAAGATTTAAGTGGACAACAATATCAATGATCGACTTAACGCCAGTAGTAATATCGCTGATATATAAAACTGTGATGGACGGGCATTTTGGTCAATATGATTCTCTGCTCAAACTCAACAAAAATACAAAAATATGTACTGCTTTTGATAAATCATTGAAAAACACAAAAAGATTGTCCAATTTTTATGTTCGGATGCTTCTTTGTAAATACATTCTTTAATTTTTACAAAATATCAAAAATATTTTACTCTTCTTACTTTATATATTATTTAATATTTTAATTTTTTTGTTTCGTAAAAGTGAAACGGTCTTTAAAGTATTCAATTATCGGGATAAAAAGGTTCTCGATAATTTATTTAAGTTAAATATTTTATTTATTTAATTAATTCATTATTTAATTCATTTATTTACCTATGTTAAAATTAAATAAAATGTTTAATTCGTTAAAAACTAATTCGTTAAGTATGGATAACGAACTAGGTGATTCTTTAGCGAACTAATTTTCAGTTCGCTCACCTAATTCGCTTCCGCACTCTGTAACGAATCCTCTCTACTTCGTTATACATATTTAACGAATCAAAACACAAGTCATGTCTTGTTCGCTACTCTAAGGAAACGAATTGGAATAGAAAATTACATAATTCTTTTTTAATAATTCAAATGAATCGCTTGATTCGTACAAAGAGTACCTTGGGTGGCGTGTTAGGCTATATATGACAAGAAACACGAACAGTCCTTCACTGTTCATCTTCTTCCTTCACCCTAAAGTAATCTTTCTCAAATTTTTCTCTGAAATTCGACTTCCAAATTTCGAAATTTCAAGGATATCATTGTGTTTCTAAGGTATAGACGATCACGGCGATGTGATTTTCGTCAAAAATGACAGTGTGTTAGTTGACTAATTATGGATTTTTGTGTTCTAAGGGTTTTCCGAATGCAAAACCCTGATTTATTTATGATTTACTATGTTAATGTTGCTTATTTATGATTCAATGTCACCGGAATGTAATTCTGAGACCTTGGGTAGACTTTAATCAATGATCGATTATAGTTTGCTTGATTGATTGAATGATAATCTGTTTTGGAGGTTTCGACTCTGTTTAAATTTACTGAGTGTTCTTCTATATGTCACGGTGTTTAGCCTCAATCCTAACACCGTGAGCTTCGTATTGCGATTCCGAGTCACATAGACCTGCTGTTTTGATTACTCGGCGATAAGCATAAGCTAATTGAAGCTGGGTTTGTGTTGTTGACTTTCGGTGTTCTTATTAATTTTGACTTTGACTATGTGTGTCAAAGATTAAGTCTAATTTATTGACCATTCGTTATCTTTAGCTGTCACACCCTCAAAATCCACTAACGGAGTTTTACCGTCAGAGGGTGTGAACTAACAGGATCGAAATCATCAGTTATAATCAAACCATAAAAACGTTTAAATGAAAATAAGTGCGGAAGCGTAAAACCATAGAAACAATGTTACGTCACGCAGGACGATTTAAAACCAATGATAACAGTTAAAAGTAAGTTTGCATGGTTAAAAGTTTTTCAAGCAATGCATGTTCCTAAACCGCGCGCCTGCCTCGGCTACCTGAGAATAACATACTAAAAGTGTCAACACAAGGTTGGTGAGTTCACAAGTTATATAAAAATAAATCGTTTAGCGTTTGCGTTCAGCGTTTTGCGTTACAGCGTTACAGCGTTACAGCGTTTTGCGTTATAGCGTTTTGCGTTACCAGATAGTGTTATGTCAATTATATATCGATAGGTAGCTAGTCTATACAACAAGTATTACTAAGTGTTCGACACCGAAGCTGACTCGTTTATTAAGTGCCTTGTCACCAGGTCATCCAGACCATGGTACGTGTTAGCCAAAATTACACCCGCTCGACCTCCAGTCGAGTTTAGCGTTGGGTGGGGTTTTGTCAAACCCAGTAGTAGTACTCAACAGTGACTCGCTATTCAAAATATTAACCGGTTCGATGTGTAGGACTTCAAATGTTTCGTTTGCCACTTAGCCTTTACAAGTGAATTATAATTTATAACAAAATCTTAAATGCGTTGTGGAGTATGTTATCTCCCCCAAGTGAAAAGCGTTTGAAAACAGTTTAAAGAGGGGAAAGTGAAACTCACTGTTTGCGAAAGAATTTCCCAAATTAAATCACCAAGATGCGCGTCACCGAAAAACTCTCTCTAGCGTTCTAAAACAATAAAGGGATTTTTCTAAGTGTCGGAATATTATCGAGTCTCTAGACCCGGCACATAATACCTATGCACATAACATGTTTCGTGTTTCGTTTGTGAATCGTGTGTGACTTTAACCAGCGTATTTGTGACACATTACATGTGTAAGCAATCATATACGTGTCATATATTCATAAAGTACCTCACTATCAATTACTCCCCGTAAGGGCATTTTGGTCAACAAATAACAATTAACTAGCAACTATTCCCCACGAGGGCAATTTGGTCAAATCATTACAATCAATTAGCTATTATTCCCCGCAAGGGCATTTTGGTCAAAACACGACATTTATCTTGCAATCATTCCCCTCAAGGGCAATTTGGTCAAAACACGATAATAAATTAGCAAGTATCATGTTTCATGCAATTTCACAAAACTCAGCAGCTAGTTTCACCGAGACAGAAATCCTTCTTGAAAGATTGTACTATTCCACCGATCATAGTATCTCAATTAATTCACCAAAAATCATCACAGAAGCATATATGTCTTAGGTTTCCAGAACATATTTTATTATATTTTTATTCCACATAGTTTTCTCACAATCATCAAATCATTACAGCAAACTCATAACAGTCAAATTCATGCGCAACAGAATGTTATTTGCAATTCCCGTTAAACAAAAAATCAAATAAATGCAAGACCACTTGGGCTAGGTTCCTAACTCAATGAGTCAACTTCCAGAAGGGGAACCAACCCAATTGGTCTCGTAGTTCATGAGATACAACATTTACAAAACAACCTAACAGCAGGTCTAACAGCTCAGCTTTGCACAAGGTTTTTGTAAAATCATAAAAGTTAACTTCTACTTATCCAAAAATTACAAGTACTTATCCAAAAATTACAAGTTTATACTCTATAGAAACTAGACTCAACCTAGTTTACTGTAGTACCAATAATCACAACCAATCTTCACATTTACACTTCGTTACAGTCACTTAAACATCAAATACACATTCTGTCCAGAAACTGTTTGCATCCAAACTCAACATATTAACAATCTATGAACTATCATGCATTCATATAACATTCTAGACTCCATAAACACCATCCATGCACATCAATTACACATTACATACATGATTAGGGTTTTTGTTTGAACTCAAATCAAAGACACAACAATCAACATGTTACAATATCAATTCTACTTATCAAATCATTACTCAATCAACAACAATCATATTGATTACATGTATATATGAAATCGGCAGCTTAGGGTTTACAATTAACCCAACAAACATCAAAATCAAGTAATAAGAATTTATAGGATAATCAATTATACCTTCCTAGCACCTAGTTCCTCAATCAAACACTTGATTTCTTGATTGTATGTGTGAGCAAAAGTCGACGGCAGCCAAGGGTTCTCAAGGGGATTTCCGATCGGGATCTTGTGGGTTATGATAATAAGTTAGGGTTAAGTTATTAAGGATGTATTTATAGAGTACTATGTTACACCTTGGCCCCTCCACTTCTAAGTATTACATTTCCTAGCTTAAACTAATTTAGTTCTTGTTTCTTGTCTAGCATTATACACAATATAATCAAGTAACACATATGTTAACACATAATTATTATGTTGACGTTTTTCGTTTATTCATCAATCGTTTGCGTTTCGGTGCAAATCCCGAAAGACTACACATGTAGTAAGTGTTAAGCGTCATTTAAACCCTAGTTTAAATGTAATGAAGTGTGCGTTATAGATTCAATGATCTTAAGTTTGAATTGACTGAGTTGAGTTAACGGAGTTAACCTGAAATTGACGATTGTCACATCATTCCCATGTTAAAGAATTTTCGTCCCGAAAATTTGAGTCAAGTCGTGATGAGTGTCTGAAAAAGTAAGAAAAATTTTCAGTTTGTCATATCATCCCCTAGTAGAAAGAAATTTCGTCCCAAAATTTAATTCATACCTCCGGTGATGTCTGACGGTTTGCCGAGTTTCGCGGTTTTCGGTGTTTGGTCAGCCCTTCAAAAAGGTGAGGATACTTTTTCATCATTTGATCCTCGCGTTTCCACGTGAACTCCGGTCCACGTCTCGAGTTCCAACGAACCTTAACGATTGGAATTTTGCTGTGCTTGAGCGTTTTGGTTTCCCATTCCAAAACCTCGTCTGGTTCCTCAATGAAACGCAACTGTTCATCGACTTGCAGTTCCTCTAAAGGAACTACTTGGGTTTCATCGGACAGGTATTTCTTCAAATTGGACACGTGGAATACATTGTGTACGCCACCGAGTTCCGTTGGTAGGTCCAGTCGGTACGCCACCGGACAAATGCGCTCAGTTATCCGGTAAGGACCAACATATCGTGGGTTGAGTTTGTTTCGCTTCCCAAAGCGAACCACACCTTTCCAAGGTGAGACTTTAAGTAACACTTGGTCATTCACTTGAAATTCGAGAGGCTTTCGGCGCTTGTCGGCGTAACTCTTTTGGCGATCTCGTGCGGCTGCCATGCGATTTCGGATTTGAACAATCTTTTCCGAAGTTTCGAGTACCAGTTCTGGACCGGTGATTTGGCTGTCACCCACCTCTGCCCAGCAGAGTGGTGATCGACACTTCCGTCCGTACAGCGCTTCAAACGGCGCTGCCTTAATACTTGCGTGGAAGCTGTTATTATACGAAAATTCTACCAAAGGTAAGTGAGGTTCCCAACTTTTTCCGAAATCCAATACGCAGGCACGCAACATATCCTCCAGGGTCTGAATAGTTCGTTCACTTTGCCCATCCGTCTGAGGATGGTATGCTGTGCTCATATCAAGACAGGTGCCTAGCGCGCTTTGCAGCGACTTTCAAAAGTGCGACGTGAAACTAGAATCTCGATCAGAAATGATTGAGACAGGCACTCCGTGTCTAGACACTACTTCCTTCATGTAGACGCGAGTCAGTCTTTCCATTTTGTCCGATTCCTTAATCGCTAAGAAGTGTGCAGACTTAGTCAACCGGTCAACGATCACCCAGATGGTATCGCATCCCGTCGGTGTCTTGTGGTAAACCCGTGATGAAGTCCATTGAGATGTGTTCCTATTTCCACATTGGGAGTTCCGGTTGTTGCAGTAGACCAGATGGTTTCTGGTATTCTATCTTGACTCTGGCACAAGTCAAGCATTTGCTCACGTAGGTGGCAATGTCGGCTTTCATGTTCGGCCACCAGTAAAGTGCCTTTAAATCATGATACATTTTATCTGAGCCAGGGTGGATAGAATATCGGGACTTGTGAGCTTCGTCCATTACTAGAGTTCTCAACTCTCCGTATCGTGGAACCCAAATCCGGTTCTCAAAATATCGGACCCTGTCCGATCTGGTTTCAAGTTGCTTGTCCATGCCCCGCATGAGTTCCGATGGAAGATTGTCATCTTTCAAAGCTTCAAGTTGCGCATCGCGAATCTGATCGGGTAAGCTGGCATGAATCGTGAGTTGCAATGCTCGCACTCGTCTGGGTTTATCTGTTTCTTTTCTGCTGAGGGCGTCGGCCACTACATTGGCCTTGCCAGGGTGGTACTTGATGGCATAATCGTAATCTTTGAGCAGCTCGACCCAACGACGCTGTCGCATGTTCAGCTCCTTCTGATCGTAGATATGCTGGAGACTCTTGTGGTCGGTGTAAATGGTAAACTTGGTACCGTACAAGTAATGCCTCCATATCTTAAGAGCAAACACCACAGCTCCAAGTTCCAAATCATGGGTCGTGTAGTTCTTCTCGTGAACCCGTAGTTGTCGGGAGGCGTAGGCTATAACCTTCTCGAGTTGCATCAGCACACAACCAAGACCTTGTATAGATGTGTCACAGTGTACCTCAAAATTTTTCGTTCCCTCGGGGAGGGCTAGAATAGGGGCGCTACAAAGTTTGGTTTTCAACAGTTGAAAAGCGGATTCTTGCGCGTCACCCCAATTGTACTTAGTACCCTTGTGAGTCAAGGCGGTGAGGGGTTGAGCAATCTTTGAAAATCCCTCGATGAAACGCCGGTAGTAGCCGGCCAGTCATAGGAATTGCCGCACCTCAGTCGGAGTCTTAGGTGCTTCCCAGTTTTTGATGGCCTCTATCTTACCGGGATCGACATGGATACCATTCTCGTTGATCACATGTCCTAAAAAGTGAACCTCGCGAAGCCAAAATTCACATTTCGAGAGTTTAGCATACAGTTGTTCCTTCTTCAATAATTCCAGAATTACCCTTAAGTGTTCTTCATGGTCAGCTTCGTTCTTGGAGTAGACGAGAATATCGTCAATGAACACAATCACAAACTTGTCGAGGTACGCCTTGCATACTCGGTTCATGAGATCCATAAATACGGCTGGTGTGTTGGTTAAGCCAAAAGGCATAACCGAAAACTCGTAGTGACCATACCGTGTTCTGAAAGCCGTCTTTGAGATATCTTCTTCGCGCACTCTCAGTTGGTGGTAACCGGATCGCAGATCGATCTTCGAGTAGTAACTCGATCCTTGAAGCTGGTCAAACAAATCATCGATTCGGGGTAAAGGATAACGGTTCTTGACCGTCACCTTGTTCAACTCCCGGTAGTCGATGCACATGCGGAAAGTCCCGTCCTTCTTTCGGACAAACAAGACAGGGGCTCCCCATGGCGATGAGCTAGGTTGGATAAAACCCTTATCCAACAAGTCTTGCAACTGAGTGGACAACTCCTGAAGTTCCGCCGGTGCGAGCCGATACGGGGCTCGTGCTATGGGTGCTGCACCGGGTGTCAACTCGATTTGGAATTCGACTTGACGAATAGGAGGGAGTCCAGGCAAATCCTCTGGGAAAACTTCCGGAAAGTCTTGCACAACCGGTATATCTTCAATTCGTTTCTCCTCTGCGGGTTTCTCAACAATATGCGCCAAAATTGCCGGATGACCCTTTCGCAGGTACTTCTGCGCCTTCATAAGGGAAATGACGCTGGTGGTCATGCCGCTTCTCTCACCTCGGACCGAAATGATCTCGCCAGAAGGGGTAGAAATGTGAACTATCTTGTCGTGACATATAATCTCCGCTCGATTCTCGGATAACCAGTCCATGCCGACAACGACATCGAAACTACTAAGCGTAAAAGGAATAAGGTCGATGTCAAAGACATGACCTGACAGTTTTAACTTGCATCCCGCAAGTACATGAGTCGTTACTATAGTCTTACCGTCAGCTAATTCAACAGGAAACTTAGCATCTAACGGAGTTGGAGTTAAGTCTAAGAGTTGACTAAAGGCTTTCGACACAAAACTCCTATCACCTCCAGTGTCAAACAATACAGAAGCAAAACAATCGTTTACAGGGAACTTACCAGTCACCACGTGCGGATCATTGCTGGCTTGACCCGACCCAATCACAAAAGCTCTTCCCTTGCCATTGCTTCCACCATTACTACCACTCCCATTACCCCCATTGTTGTCGTTCTGTTTCAGCTTGGGACAATCTTTCCTGAAATGACCTTCCTGCCCACATTCGTAACATCCCTTCATCGTCATAGGTGGTTTAGGAGCACCCGTTGCCGCAAGGTCTCCTCTACACTCCTTTGCCTGGTGACCCATCTTTCCGCATCTCTGACACTTGACACGGTTACACGGGCCAACATGATGATAGTTGCACCTATTGCACTTCGGATATTTCCCAGCATATCCGCTCGAACCCTGCCCGCTACCGTTGTTATTGTTGTTGTGACTCTGGTTGTTAAAGCTCCGAGCGAATTCGGGCTTACGGTAGTGCTGTTGCGGTGGGAGGTTCGAGGATGAAGATCTGGTGTTGTCAAACTTCCTCTTTCCGCTGCTCTAGTTGCTGTTGCTGTTGTTGTCGTTACTCGGGTTGTCACGGGCTTTAGTGGTCGAACCCCTAGGTGGTAACGCACCTTGGGTCACAGCCTGATCCGTCAGTTTGTGAGCTAAACGGATCGCTTGTTGAATCGTGGCTGGTCTGGAAGACGTCACCATGCCCTGAATCTGCGGTGCTAACCCATCAATGTACATTTCGATCCTCTTACTCGGCGGATCCACCATCTTCGGACACATCACAGCCAACTCGTGAGAACGAGTAGTGTAGGATTCAATTTCCGAGCCCACCATCTTCAGTGACCAGAACTCTGACTCTAACTTCGAAATCTCTTCTCTCGGACAGTACTCCTCTCGCATCATGCTTTTGAACTCCTCCCAGTTCATCGCGTTAGCCAGTTCCAATCCAAGGATCTGCACGTTTGAATTCCACCAAGTGAGGGCAGAATCCTCAAGTGTTCCAGCAGCGAATTTGACCCTACTGGCAGGGGGACAATTGCACATCTCAAATGCCGACTCAGCCTTCTCAGCCCAACGCAGGAAGCCTATAGCTCCCTCAGTGCCCTTAAACGTACTGGGCTTGCAGTCAAGGTAGTTCTTGCAGGTACATGTTCCACTTGGACCTCCAGCTAGATTCTGAACGTGTGCGGCTAAAGCGGCCGCTGCATGGTCGTTCAGCATAGTTTGGAGTTCAGCTGCAGTCAAGTTGATGCTACCACGTCCACGCCCAGCGTTTCTTCCAGCCATTTCCTAGAATCACAGTATAACATGTTAAACATGAATTTTTCTTTCATATACAACACACCATACATGTAATAAAAAGATAGGTAAGAAAGAAATAAGAAACAACCCACACCACAACCATATATTAATCTAATTAATAAATCATGATTAAAACCATTGTATTCGCTACAAAGTATTTCCAATCAATCCTTAAAATCATAGAAAAATAATAGTTCGGATAGAGACAACCCCTCCATCTAGGTGTCATCATCACTAGATGTCATCATCTGAGGACACCTCTGAGTGTGCTTCCTCCTCAGCCGGTTCTTCCTCCGGTTCTTCATCGGGTTCCTCCTCGGGATCTTCCTCGAGATCTTCTTCAGGCTCGGCCTCAGGCTCCGCCTCAGGCTCTGCCTCAGGTTCGGCTGCGTTCTGAGCAAGTTGCATCTGTAAGACATCGCAACGCTCTAAAGCTATCTCGGTTCGGGTCCTTGCTACTTGGAGTTGCTCTTGCAAGTCTATCATCTCGGCTTGCATCTTTCTCATGATCTTCATCTGTTGATCACTAGCTTCTTGCATTTCCTTTATTGCCGCTGCCATGCGGGCAATCTCCTCCTTAGTCTCGGTTCCGTTTTTTAACAGTCCGGAAACGTTCGCTCTCGTATAGCGCATGTAACCCACGTCACGCTCCAAGCATGAAACAACAGCTGCGAGAACTCGCCCTATAGGTTCGGTTATGGGTGGTAGGGTGTTGGGATAAGCAGGATGGTTCGGGTGAGGTAACGGGGGAACTTGCTCGCGATAGACCATACGCCTGATCATGTTAGGGTACCAATCCCAGCTAACGTCGTTTTCGTATATGCCTCCGGATAGGCGGTATCTCTTTGGTGCGGGAGCTTCGAGTTCCGGGACTACTCGGGGGTGGCGATGCGGTGGGTAATTGCGGTTCCTTCCCGTGAGCATGCGTCATCGAATCGGATGATGATGAGGGTGGCGTCGACATTCCTACAGGTAAGCCGTGTATGCGCGCGCGTATGAGTGAAAGAGGTAAAGAGATAAGATTACAAGACTACACAAACCTATGCAGGGCGTATCATATAACTAATGGGTCGTCGCGGTTATAGTCTAGTATGCATGCAGCTTCTAGTTCGCTATAACCAATGGCTCTGATACCAATCTGTCACACCCTCAAAATCCACTAACGGAGTTTTACCGTCAGAGGGTGTGAACTAACAGGATCGGAATCATCAGTTATAATCAAACCATAAAAACGTTTAAATGAAAATAAGTGCGGAAGCGTAAAACCATAGAAACAATGTTACGTCACGCAGGACGATTTAAAACCAATGATAACAGTTAAAAGTAAGTTTGCATGGTTAAAAGTTTTTCAAGCAATGCATGTTCCTAAACCGCGCGCCCGCCTCGGCTACCTGAGAATAACATACTAAAAGTGTCAACACAAGGTTGGTGAGTTCACAAGTTATATAAAAATAAATCATTTAGCGTTTACGTTCAGCGTTTTGCGTTACAGCGTTACAGCGTTTTGCGTTACCAGATAGTGTTATGTCAATTATATATCGATAGGTAGCTAGTCTATACAACAAGTATTACTAAGTGTTCGACACCGAAGCTGACTCGTTTATTAAGTGCCTTGTCACCAGGTCATCCAGACCATGGTACGTGTTAGCCAAAATTACACCCGCTCGACCTCCAGTCGAGTTTAGCGTTGGGTGGGGTTTGTCAAACCCAGTAGTACTACTCAACAGTGACTCGCTATTCAAAATATTAACCGGTTCGATGTGTAGGACTTCAAATGTTTCGTTTGCCACTTAGCCTTTACAAGTGATATATAATTTATAACAAAATCTTAAATGCGTTGTGGAGTATGTTATCTCCCCCAAGTGAAAAGCGTTTGAAAACAGTTTAAAGAGGGGAAAGTGAAACTCACTGTTTGCGAAGAATTTCCCAAATTAAATCACCAAGATGCGCGTCACCGAAAAACTCTCTCTAGCGTTCTAAAACAATAAAGAGATTTTTCTAAGTGTCGGAATATTATCGAGTCTCTAGACCCGGCACATAATACCTATGCACATAACATGTTTCGTGTTTCGTTTGTGAATCGTGTGTGACTTTAACCAGCGTATTTGTGACACATTACATGTGTAAGCAATCATATACGTGTCATATATTCATAAAGTACCTCACTATCAATTACTCCCCGTAAGGGCATTTTGGTCAACAAATAACAATTAACTAGCAACTATTCCCCACGAGGGCAATTTGGTCAAATCATTATAATCAATTAGCTATTATTCCCCGCAAGGGCATTTTGGTAAAAACACGACATTTATCTTGCAATCATTCCCGTCAAAACACGATAATAATTTAGCAAGTATCATGTTTCATGCAATTTCACAAAACTCAGCAGCTAGTTTCACCGAGACAGAAATCCTACTTGAAAGATTGTACTATTCCACCGATCATAGTATCCAATTAATTCACCAAAAATCATCACAGAAGCATATATGTCTTAGGTTTCCAGAACATATTTTATTATATTTTTATTCTACATAGTTTTCTCACAATCATCAAATCATTACAGCAAACTCATAACAGTCAAATTCATGCGCAACAGAATGTTATTTGCAATTCCCGTTAAACGAAAAATCCAATAAATTAAAGACCACTTGGGCTAGGTTCCTAACTCAATGAGTCAACTTCCAGAAGTGGAACCAACCCAATTGGTCTCGTAGTCATGAGATACAACATTTACAAAACAACCTAACAGCAGGTCTAACAGCTCAGCTTTGCACAACGTTTTTGTAAAATCATAAAAGTTAACTTTTACTTATCCAAAAATTACAAGTTTATACTCTATAGAAACTAGACTCAACCTAGTTTACTGTAGTACCAATAATCACAACCAATCTTCACATTTACACTTCGTTACAGTCACTTAAACATCAAATACACATTCTGTCCAGAAACTGTTTGCATCCAAACTCAACATATTAACAATCTATGAACTATCATGCATTCATATAACATTCTAGACTCCATAAACACCATCCATGCACATCAATTACACATTACATACATGATTAGGGTTTTTTTTTTAACTCAAATCAAAGACACAACTGAAGAGGTATGTACCCGCCTCAACACCGAACGGGGCGGGTCAACCCACAAGATATATACAAGACATTAGAAGTCAAAGATATTATCAAGGTACAAAGCCAAAACTTATGCTCAAGCATCACATGCTTGCACATATCACATATGCTCAAGCATCACATATGCTCACGCATCACATGTGCTCATGCATCACATATGCTCGCGCGTATCACATGCTCACGCATCATATATGCTTATGCATATCACATCGTGCGTGGCGCATCCGCGCGCGGCGCATATCACATGCTCGCGCATCATACATGCCCACCCATGCGCGTGGGGCATCCGCGCGTGACGCGTATTACATGCTTGTGCGTATCACATCTGCGCATGAAATATCTGCGCGTGAGAATAAAGAGAAGACCTCGCGCATCCTCAGGATGGGCGCATATCACACGTGCACATAATCAACCTCGTCCTTATCCAAATCAGGATTGGGGCAACCTTGATTGTGCACGTCAGACAACCTTCCAGAAGGCATCTTTTTAAGGAATAAGGATATGCTGATGTTGACAGCTGCTAAATGAAAGGTGGACAGCTCAGCATGACTCATGGGTTACCACGTGATCATAACCAATGAAAAAGCACCAGGTGTCTCCAGGGACACGTGGCGCAAATCGATTGGAGGAGGCCAACAAAACCCTAATTTGGTCTCAGCTCAATCAGTGGAAACCCTAGCACTATAAATACATCATAACGTACACAGTTACAGACACATTGATTCACATTGAAACATATTCAATCACACAATCATACAGAGTAACATACAGTATTCAGCATTTTAAGCAATACTTCCCAAAATTCCCTTACTCTCACATTATCATCTTCTCCTACATATACTTATTCTCACGCCGGAGGGTTACCCCAAAGAGGACCCCTCTGTCCCTTTCTGAGGGGTAAGTAACGGCGCTGTTCATTTTGTAGGTGGAAGAACACAGATCCAGAAGAACCATCGGTGAAATAGTATAATCACACCCGAGGAAAGTAGATCTGCTACCAGTGAGTAGATCCACGTTTCTTCATTGGCGCCATCCACTGTTACATCGGCAATCAGATCTCATCAGATCTACATAAAAAAAATCAATCACCATGGTTTCTGGCGTTCGTAACGTTGATCAAGCTCTGGAGGATATTGAACGTGAGGGTGTTAACGACGGACAGCAGGTTCTGAGGGTTCCGTGTGATTCTACGCGTACCACCAGCAACCGTCCCTTCGTCACAACCCCTCACGGCCAGACTGAAACTCCTCCAGACGATCTCACGTTACAAAATATGGCCGGCGCGAAACTGAAAGGACCAATGGGTCCAGAAGAAGAAACAAATGATCCGAATGAATGGCTCATAAACGAGCAGCGGCGTCTGATGGAAAAGTACAATGAAATGGTCAAACAGAAGAAGCTAGCCGACCAAACACAAAGGCAAGCGTTTGATAAGCAGACTACAAAAAGGCCGCGCGCGCCGGAAGAAGGACATTCTGTTCACACTGCACACACTGAGTTCAGTGATGAAGAAGTGCATAGCATGAGGAAGACGCGGGATACTCATGCAGGAGGCTCACAGCTCCGCGCGCCTGTGAACATGGCGCCTGGAGCCAGAGCCGATCTGGATCTGCACATGCCGTACAGCCCACCAGTCAGAGGGCAAGTGGACGTAACCACACCCTACAGACCAGCCATCTTGGTGAAACACTCAAAGTTCACTGCGCGCATCGCGCAGGCTCCCATCCAGCACAAGACCAAGATGCCAAGTGGTTTGGGTAAATATGACGGCACGACAGATCCAGACGATTTCTTGCAAGGTTTTTACAACACGGGAAACCTAGAGAGCTGGACGATGCCAACATGGTGTCATATGTTTGCTCGCTGCCTAACGGGCGCGGCGCGGGTATGGTTCGAGAGCTTGCCGACTGGGCAAATTGATGGGTTCGATGAACTATTAGAAAAGTTCCAAGCCCACTTCGTACAGCAGCGCAGGCACACGCGCGATCCTGATGACATCATGCACTGCGTACGCAGGAATGATGAAACGATTGAAGATTACATCACTCGGTTCAATCAGGAGTCTCTGGCAATCGGAGGTATAACCGAGCAACTCCTGCGCGTGGCCTTTATACAAGGCGCGCGCAGTGATCAATTACGACGAGCTCTCGTAAGCAAAGATGGCATGCCCACCACATGGGCCAAGTTAATGGAGGCATCGCGAGTTTTCGCGAGAAATGAAAAACAGATTGCCCAAGATAGGGCAAGAGAAAGAGCGCATCAGGCTGAATCACCGCGCAGCAAAGAGAAGAGGGCCAAACAGAACTCTGTATGGTCCAGGTTGCAGCCAACAAGTTTTTCTTCCGCAGAAAAGCAAGCGCAACCAAGCTCACCCCAGCCCCAAAAAGATGTTCGTAATCGCGGGGAGGGTGACAAGAGGGAGGGCGGCAGAGATCCTAGCAGACCTCTGCCAAGAATATGGACTCCCCTCACTAAAACACCTTCACAGGTGTTAAGTACTGAGAATGTTCAATTCAAGCCCCCCAAGCAACTACACTACAAGGGACCGCAAAACAGTGGCAAATATTGTGAATTTCACAGGTCCCCGGGCCACAACACTGACGCATGCCATCATTTAAAGGATGCGATCGAGAAGGATGTAAAATCAGGCAGGCTGGCTCACTTGGTGAAAAACCAAAGAATAGAAGATGAGCAACCGGAAGGAGCCTCTGCCAGCAAGAAATACAAAAGAATCTGTGTGGCTGAGGGGGGACGACAAGGGCAGACGTCAAAAAAGAGAAGCGCGCAAATCCACGGAGATTGGCGCGAGCAGCAAGTCATCTTCCCAAGAATCAGGGGAGGCCCTTCAATAAGCAGTCCTCTCGTCATCACCACACACATTGCTCATTACGAAGTGTCAAAGGTCCTGGTGGACACTGGAAGCGAATCTGACATTATGTATGAGCAATGTTTCAGAAAGTTAGACCCGGCAGACCAAGCGCGGCTCGAAATTGTGAACGCACCAATCTGTGGTGTTTCAAATGAAATCATCCATCCCCTAGGCCAGATTCAGTTTGAACTAACTATGGGGGATGATGAGCACAAGCGAGCCGAAGTTGTCAACTTCTTGGTCTTGCCCACCACGTCATGCCACAATATGATCCTGGGTAGGGGAACGATTGCCCAATTTAATGCTGTACCGTCGCCAGCGCACGGCGCATTGGGGTTCCCTACACCAACAGGCGTAACATTTGTTTACCGCGATCATTTGTGCGCAGTGACAAGTACGCCGCGGGAAGGGAGAATGAAACTTCCAATGGCGGACAATGCGCCAGAGAAGTGGATTTTAAATCCAAAATTCCCAGAGCAAACGGTCACAATTGGCGCTACCATTTCAGACGAAACGAGATTGAGAATGAAAAGGTTGCTCACAAAATACACGTCGGTTTTCGCGTGGCAACACTCCGATATGACGGGGGTCCCGCGAGACTTGGCGCAACATTCTCTTAACACGTTCAAGTCGGTGGAGCCAATTGCTCAGAAAAAGAGAATCATGGGGGATGAAAAGGCGAAGGCCATGAATGAGCAAGTGGAGGACCTGTTGCGCGCAAACATCATCCGCCCGATCCGATACCAGACGTGGGTAGCCAATCCTGTGATGGTAAAGAAAAGCAACGGGTCATGGAGGATGTGTATTGACTTCAAGGACCTCAACAAAGCATGTCCGAAAGACTGTTACCCCCTCCCAAACATCGACGCAAAGGTGGACTCCGTGGCGCCATTCAAGCTCAAATGTTTCCTGGATGCCTACAAAGGCTATCACCAGATTCAAATGGCACCACAGGACGAAGACAAGACTGCCTTCAGAACCGACAAGGGTGTTTTTTGTTACACAAAAATGCCCTTTGGTTTAAAGAATGCGGGCGCCACCTATCAGAGACTTATGGATTCGGTTTTCAGTGAACAAATCGGAAGAAATCTAGAAGTCTACGTTGATGATTTGGTGATCAAGAGCAGGGAGGAGAGACAAATGCTCAAAGACATCGAGGAAACTCTTCAGCGCCTAACGGAAGTTAACATGAAGCTCAACCCGAGCAAATGTACTTTCGGCGCGGAAGAGGGGAAATTTCTTGGTGTGATGGTCACTAAGGATGGTTTCAAGGTGAACCCTGAAAAGGTGGAAGCCATCCTTGACATGCCTTCACCATCCACCATGAAAGAAGTTCAGAAGCTGAATGGTAGATTGGTGTCAATCAACAGGTTCCTAGCGAACCACGCCAGCAAATCTACTCCATTCGTTAACACTTTGAGGAACTGCTTGAAGAAAAGCCAATTCAAGTGGACGCCTGAGGCTGAGCAAGCTTTCAGTGAGATAAAAGAATGTCTCATAAAGCTGCCCGCGCTAACAGCTCCACTTCCTGGCGAAACCCTTACATTGTACCTGTCAGCTGGAGACCGCGCCATCGGCGCAGTGTTATTGGTGGATCGCAAGGGGATCCAAACGCCAATATACTATGTGAGTCGGGTGCTGACAGACCCTGAGACGCGCTATTCCATCATGGAAAAGTTAGTTTTGTCACTAACACACGCGTCGCGCAAGCTCCATAGATACTTCAATGGTCATCCTATTGAAGTTCTGACTGGTTACAACATCCAGCAAGTCTTGCGACGCCCCGCGCTCTCCGGAAGGCTGACAAAGTGGGCGCTGGAATTAGGTGAACACACGATCACCTATAAGCCCCGTCCAGCAATAAAGGGTCAAGTTTTAGCGGATTTCATCACGGAAATCCCAGAGGGAAAGATTGAAGAAGCTCAGCGCGAGGTAGACCCTCCGCGAGCAAATGATGAAGAAGATGTTTGGAGGCTATTCACTGATGGAGCCTCCAACAGCGAAGGGTCCGGCGCAGGCCTCAAACTGGTGGACCCTGATAATCATGAATATACTTATGCTATTAGATTGGACTTCAAGAGTACCAACAATGAGGCTGAGTATGAAGCCCTGCTGGCTGGTCTGCGCATTGCGCGCAAGTTTGGAGTTAAAAGGCTAGAGGCCCATGTTGATTCTTACTTGGTAGCTGCTCAAGTCAACGGCCTTTATGACGCCAAGGAGAACACAATGCCTCTATATCTAGAGCAGGCAAAAAAGCTCGTTGAGCAGTTTGACTTCTTCAGAATCATACACATCTCGCGCAGCGAAAATAAGTCTGCTGACGCGTTGAGTAAGATGGCTTCAACTAATTTTGATCACTTTGGCAAAGATGTCAGGGTGGAAGTGATGAGCAACCCGTCAGTGCAAACGCAATCTGTCCTTGTAATTCATACAACCCCTTCATCCTGGATAACTCCAATAATGGAATTCCTGAAGGAGGGGAAGTTACCGGACGATCGCGCACAGGCGAGAAAGATAAGACACAAGGCGCAGAACTATGAACTACTTGATGGTACATTATATCGACGCTCTTACCTTGGACCGCTCATGAAATGCCTGGATGCTGAAGAAGCAAGCTATGTGATTAGGGAGATTCACGAAGGAATCTGCGGAATACATGCTGGCCCGCGCATGGTGGTTGCCAAGGCAATGAGCTCAGGCTACTATTGGCCAGGCATGTACTTGGATGCGCTAAAAGAAATCCAAAAATGCAAGGCATGTCAGAGCTACGCGCCAAACACCATGCGGCCAAAGAACAACTTGATTCCGGTGACCTCTGCATGGCCTTTCCACAAATGGGCCATTGATATTGTGGGGCCCCTGCCGCAAGCGCAAGGGCGAGTGAAATTTTTGGTAGTGGCGATAGACTATTTCACAAAATTGGTTGAGGCCAAGCCACTAGGAAAAATCACAGCTTAGGCGATGAAGCAATTTATCTGGAGCCACATCATTTGCCGTTTTGGCCTTCCTATGGAAATTGTGAGCGACAATGGCAAACAATTCACTGACAGGAAGATATCCAGCTGGCTCAAAGAATTGCACATCAACCAAATCTTCACTTCGGTCTACCACTCTCAAAGGAATAACCAAGTGTAGCGCGCGAATCAAAGTTTGTTAAATGGGCTGAAGAAAAGGTTGGAGGGAGAATCCCATTCTTGGGTCGAAGAGTTACCTAATGTCCTGTGGGCGCACAGGACATTAAGCAAAACTAGCAATGGCGAATCCCCGTTCAGCCTAACCTATGGGACAGAGGCTATGATCCCAGCAGAAATTGGATGCCCATCCCATAGGGTACTCATGATGAGCAAGACTGATAACGAGCGCGAAAGAAGATTGGACCTCAACTTGCTTGAAGGACGCAGAGAAGCGGCTATCATCAATGAAGCCAAATACAAGAAAAAGCTGGAAAAATATTATAATCAGCGCGTTAAAGAATGCCACTTCAAGAAAAATGATTTTGTCCTTCGAAACAATGAAGCTAGCCGCGCGATACCCCCAGGAAAAATGTCCCCCAATTGGGAGGGACCTTATCAAATTTCAGAAGATTTGGGGAAAGGCGCGTACACTTTAAAAGATTTGAATGGAAAAAAGATACCGCGCGCGTGGAACGCGGCACAGCTTAGAAAATGCTTCATGTAAAAGTTCAAATATGTAATCAAGGCTTTTAAGCCATCATGAATGATGATTCGCGCTATCTTTCAATATTTGTTCTATTACCTTTGCATACATGTTTCACACTTCCTTTATTAATTTGGAGCAATATGACAACACTATATTGACTTCAAAACAAAATAAAACGAAGTAAAACATACATGCGCGAGCCTTAGCTCAAACGCGTTAACGAGTCTTAACTCTAAAACGTCAGGGCCTTAGCCCAAACCTACGAGCCTTAGCTCAAACACGTTAATGAGTCTTAACTCTAAAAACGTCAGGGCCTTAGCCCAAAACAAAGAGCCTTAGCTCAAAACACTCACAAACATCCATCTTACATCCCACGCAGCCTGATCATAAAAATCCTTAAACACAACTAAGGCAAAGTACATGCCATATCATAGTTGTTAAGATCTCAGGTCGAGGTCGCGCGCGGAATCATAGTGGATATCTGAGTAACACATGCTGACATGTAATGGCTAAAACTCATACTTCCATATAAAAACCGCGCGACAACGACGCGCAAAAAAGGAATTGAGAAAAGATATCGCGCATGTCAGCATAAACAAGATACTGCGAAACCACTTACAAAATAGGACTATGGTTAAGTGAATAATTTCCTTACAACCTTGTTCTTATTTTAACGTGCAAGCATATCTTATATCTATACAAGCAAACATGAAGAGATGAATGGAAATGCGCAAGATGTGAAAAAGAGAAAACAAGTTTCATTCCATACAATTGAAATTTACAAGTATGATGAGTTACAAATTACAAGTATAAAAAAAAAAATATATATAAAATTTGATGAAGGGCTTCTCAAGTCTCCACGTCGACGTCAGCCGCTTCATCACCCTCATCATCTCCCTCAGCATCTGGCGCGGCCCGCTCCTCATCTCCGAACTGACCATAGTCAAGTTCTTCCTCCTCAATGGAGTCTTCTATCACAACGGTGTCAGGAGCAGATTCTTTCGCCGCGCCAGAGCCGCTGGCAGGGGCAACATCCCCCGCGCCACCATCATCGCCACCAGCCCTCTCGCATTCATCGAGCAACTTCTTTAGCGCGCCGAGGTCGGGCTGGTCAGCAAGCGCAGCTATCTGCAAATCATTAGAAAAGTATTGAGTACAAAACACTTGGAAAATTAATCAAGAAAAACTCATTAAGGTCGAGGTACCTGCATAAGGATGGGGATGGGAGTATACATATACTTCTCCCCCACCGCGGCCATGTCCGCGCAGGCCGCGTCGCTCTTGTAAGGGTACTCGGATGGGTTCTTCTTCAACATGCCATATTCATACCCATCCGTAAACCCTTCAGCTCGACCCACCAAGCGCGCGGCAGCATTGCAGTCCATCACAAGGGCCTGAAACTCGGCAGAATATTTCATCGCCAAAGCGCAACGAGTCATGCCCTGTGACACCAGCCATTGGCGATCCTGCGCGAGGCCAGCAACAGACGTCTCGAGGGCAGGAACCTGGGAGTTTAATAACTCAACAGTTTCCTTGGTCTTTTTTAGCTCCTCTTTATCAGACGCTGCTGCCACCAAAATTTTTTCTTTCTCCGCCTGCGCAGCATCAAGTGCTTCCTGGCTGGACGCTGCCGTCGCCAAGGCCTCATCTCTATCGGCCTGCGCGGCCGCCAACTCCTTCTTCAGGCGCGCAACCTCGCTCTCCAGTGATGATTTCTCAGTGATACTCTGGACGATAGCTTGGTCACGCGCCTCCGCCTGCTGTTCCAAGACACGCACTCTCCGCGCGTACTTGGCAACTTCGGCCTCCGCCACCTGCTGCTTCTCCCGCGCAGCTTGGAGCTCATGCCCGCGCTTAATAAAGGCGGTGTTGGCACTTGCTCGGTTTTCGCTGAGCTCCGCCTGGAGTTTCTCAGCTCGTGCGCGAGCATCAGAAAGGTTCCAGGCGGCCACCTTAGCCTCTCGCTGGGCTTCCACAAGAGCATCGCGTACTTTAATATAATCACGACGAAGCTCCTGGGAGGCAGCAAAGAAAGCCGACCCAGTGAAAATATGGTCATTCAGCAAGTCCGCGCGGGTGCGCTCCTCCTGATACCTCCTTTCAGTAGGAGGCACGGCATGAGCCCAGAAGTCCTCGCATACGCCCATGGATTGGAAGGAGCGGTCTTCATTAATATTCCATCTCGGGCGGTAAACGTGGTCACCTCCCTGCAAAACACAAGAAATGTTCTAAGTCATAAAACATACTTATATGGAGGTACGCGTAGCGGAGCAACAAATTAAAACATACCTGTGGGGATGAAGCAGAAAAGTCAGCGCCAGCCCCACCTGAAGTCTGCGCTGCGAAGTCTTGTGGCATCGCAGGGCTGGCGCGGTCTCCCAAGGAGTCCTCAGCTTGAGCCCCCTCATCCTCCTCATCTTCTTCAATAGGCCTCTTCTCCTGCGACCTGGAGGGCTCCAAACCAGTTTCGCGGGGAGGGCTGCGTGTAGGAGGAGGCGAGGGAGGTCTCGGCGTCGCCATTTCGGCGCGCAATACGGCTTCCTGCTCCTTTGTAATCCCAATAAGGGGAGACTCAGCACTAGCAGGAGCAGGAGCAGAACCAGCGGCGCCGGCAACGGCGCCAGGAGTGTCACCAGCAACTTGTACGCCAGCTACAACTCCTATGAACAAATCAACAAGGAAAATTGGTTTATGACTGGATCCAAAAGAAAAAAGTCAGAAGACAAATGTGCAAAACATACCTTGGCGCAATTCTGTTCGCGCGGCGAACATCGCCATAAAGTTCATTCTACCCTTTTCAGAGGGTAGAACAGGGGACTTCGAAGCAGCCCCCGGCGCAGCCTCAGCACCTTGTGGCGCCTGCAGCTGATCTACGACCGTCGCCGGTCCTGCAAACATTCAAAGGAGCAAAGGTTTAATAATAATTCAATCAGATGAAGATAAGCAAAGTATACCTGTCGCAGGCGCGGCACTGCTTCTCTTTTCAGCCGCGCGAACGGAGGAGGTGACGCCACCATACCTCAAGTGGACAGGAGGTCTGCCCACTTTCACAGGCAGGGAAGCTAAAGAAACCTTGGTGGTAAACACTTGGGTTTCCTTAGGTCCCTTCGTTTGAGCATGGGGATGAGCGACAGGGGTGTCATCTTTCTTCTGTTTCTTACTGCCCCCTGCGCCAGATTTCCCCTTAGCTTTGCGCTTTAGTAGGGGCGCCTCCTCTTCCTCCTCCTCCTCTTCCGCGAGCTCCAGCTCGTAGTTTTCGAGCGCATCTGCAAATACAAGCAACAGAACTGTTAATAAACTTTGGTATTCTAAAGGAATAAGCATAAGTGCGAAGGCTTACCAGGCGCGTCACTATCAAAGTCAAATTCCAGATCCACTGGGATGAACATGTCATCGAAGCGATCTGGGAAACCAACCTCTCCAGCGCCAAGCGTGACGGAGCCACCCTCCACTTGATCATCATAAGCGGCGTGGATATAATCCTTGGTGACTGCGCAAAAACAAGTCAAGTGATATCAGCAAAAGAATTATGTTCACGCAGAAAAAGAAATAAAGCAATGAAATAAACTTACACAACCCGTCGACTTGGATAACGGGCTCAAGCGCGCTGTCGGCCCACAGCCTACTCATGCCGACCCCCACCAGCGCCTCCTCGCGAATTTTCTTGGCGGGAGATGGTTCGGCGGACAGTTTCTTAACCCAGGCGCCGGTTGGGTTCTTAATAACATCCGCATCCGCGGGCGCAGAATCGATCGCGCGCATCGTCATGCGGATGGGGATTACACCAGCCCTGATGTAGAAGAACCTCTCAGACCAGTCATGAAGGCTCTTGAATGATACGGTGCTGCACTTAACCTTCTGACTGCGAGGAATAAAGGAGATCCAAGAATCTTGGATCTTGGGCTTGTAAAAAAATTGAAAGCGCCGAGGGGTGGGCTCCTCGCGCTGTGATTTGCACATGAACTCGAAATGAGTCATGCGCACAAGTCCAAACGGATGGACTTGGGATATATGAATCCCGAAAAAACGTAACACCGCGCCTACAAACCTTGTCATCGGAAGACGAAGGTTGCAGTGGGTGAAAAAATGGGTGTACAGTGAAATATAGCCGGCAGGCGGGTCCGCCGCCGTTTGCCCGGCCCCAGGCAACATGCAGCCAAACAGGGCGGGAAAACCCTGTGACGAGATGAGGCTGTCGAGATCGGCCTGCCTCAATTTGCAGGGGATTTCATTCCACCTTTTCGGGGCCTTGGTCTTCCCTACTTCCTCCGATGTGGTCTCAACAACCCTCTTCCCCTTGCCCTTCTGCTTCAATGTCGACATCACCACAGATTTCACACGGCGTCTTCGGGAGGCAATAGAGGTGATGGAGGGGTTAGAGGAGTCTGAACTATCAGACATACAACTGCAGCAGCAGATAATCGAGGATTCGAAACGATGAATACACTCAAATCAGAATATTAAAGGCAGAAATTCGAAAATTTGCAACAATGAAGATGAAGACAGAAAATTTCTTAAGGGCCTGATTTTATAGGCCCAGGAGAGAGAAATTTGGCAACTGATCGGATTTCACGCGCCCCCACTCGCAGCTGTAAGCCAACGTGGTCGCGGCACGTGTCCTTGACACTGTTTGAGGTGACATGAAAACGTAACGGACCTGCCACGGAGCAGAGACGCGCCCCCACTCGCAGGTGCAAACCAATGCGAGCGCGACACGTGTTCAAGACAGCTGTGCGAGGGGACATGAAAGGCAACTGTAGCACCTCGAGCACACGAAACGTCTGACACGTTTACGGCGCACGTCACCACCAACTAACCACGTGTTTGGACCCTTCGTTTCAACCAAATGGATAGAACTTCGCGCAACGATGGAAACAACCAAGAAAACGACAAAACCCCATTAAAAGACCAAATCAGTAAGTCTAATATCTATCTTACCGCGCTCGCGCGAGATAAGACACACATTAGACTGGGGGGGCTTGAAGAGGTATGTACCCGCCTCAACACCGAACGGGGCGGGTCAACCCACAAGATATATACAAGACATTAGAAGTCAAAGATATTATCAAGGTACAAAGCCAAAACTTATGCTCAAGCATCACATGCTTGCACATATCACATATGCTCAAGCATCACATATGCTCACGCATCACATGTGCTCATGCATCACATATGCTCGCGCGTATCACATGCTCACGCATCATATATGCTTATGCATATCACATCGTGCTTGGCGCATCCGCGCGCGGCGCATATCACATGCTCGCGCATCATACATGCCCACCCATGCGCGTGGGGCATCCGCGCGTGACGCGTATTACATGCTTGTGCGTATCACATCTGCGCATGAAATATCTGCGCGTGAGAATAAAGAGAAGACCTCGCGCATCCTCAGGATGGGCGCATATCACACGTGCACATAATCAACCTCGTCCTTATCCAAATCAGGATTGGGGCAACCTTGATTGTGCACGTCAGACAACCTTCCAGAAGGCATCTTTTTAAGGAATAAGGATATGCTGATGTTGACAGCTGCTAAATGAAAGGTGGACAGCTCAGCATGACTCATGGGTTACCACGTGATCATAACCAATGAAAAAGCACCAGGTGTCTCCAGGGACACGTGGCGCAAATCGATTGGAGGAGGCTAACAAAACCCTAATTTGGTCTCAGCTCAATCAGTGGAAACCCTAGCACTATAAATACATCATAACGTACACAGTTACAGACACATTGATTCACATTGAAACATATTCAATCACACAATCATACAGAGTAACATACAGTATTCAGCATTTTAAGCAATACTTCCCAAAATTCCCTTACTCTCACATTATCATCTTCTCCTACATATACTTATTCTCACGCCGGAGGGTTACCCCAAAGAGGACCCCTCTGTCCCTTTCTGAGGGGTAAGTAACGGCGCTGTTCATTTTGTAGGTGGAAGAACACAGATCCAGAAGAACCATCGGTGAAATAGTATAATCACACCCGAGGAAAGTAGATCTGCTACCAGTGAGTAGATCCACGTTTCTTCAACAACAGTCAACATGTTACAATATCAATTCTACTTATCAAATCATTACTCAATCAACAACAATCATATTGATTACATGTATATATGAAATCGGCAGCTTAGGGTTTACAATTAACCCAACAAACATCAAAATCAAGTAATAAGAATGTATAGGATAATCAGTTATACATTCCTAGCACCTAGTTCCTCAATCAAACACTTGATTTCTTGATTGTATGTGTGTGCAAAAGTCGACAGCAGCCAAGGTTCTCAAGGGGATTTCCGATCGGGATCTTGTGGGTTATGATAATAAGTTAGGGTTAAGTTATTAAGGATGTATTTATAGATTACTATGTTACACCTTGGCCCCTCCACTTCTAAGTATTACATTTCCTAGCTTAAACTAATTTAGTTCTTGTTTCTTGTCTAGCATTACACATAATATAATCAAGTAACAAATTTATTATAACATAATTATTATGTTGACGTTTTTCGTTTATTCATCAATCGTTTGCGTCACTCGTTTGCGTTTCGGTGCAAATCCCGAAAGACTACACATGTAGTAAGTGTTAAGCGTCATTTAAACCCTAGTTTAAATGTAATGAAGTGTGCGTTATAGATTCAATGATCTTAAGTTTGAATTGACGGAGTTGAGTTAACGGAGTTAACCTGAAATTGACGATTGTCACATTAGCGAACTGGAACTGCTTCGTGTCCAATTCATTAAGGAAATACACGAACGAGCGCAGCGAATCAGTTTCTTTACGAATCAAATTTGGATTCGCCAAATCTGTAACGAACTAGACTTCAGTTCGTTAAACTTGTATAGTAGATTCGTTGTGTCTCTTTCGTTAACTTATTTACCTGATAGCGAATCGCTTGATTCGTTACTTAAATAAAGTATTTCAACCGTCTAAACGCGTAAATAAATCGAATACACCATTTATAAATAACTAGATATATATTGGTGCTAAATGCATATTACGTCTTCACATTCCTTATATTCGTTCATATTTATACAGTTAAAATGGATGATCAAGTAAATCAAGATCCATCGGTTGCCGATCAAGGGAAACAAGATCAACCACCTCAAGCACAACAAGAAGCTGTCATTTTATTACCTTCTGACAAAAAGCACAACATATGTGCTTATGTATACTCAGATGTTGCTGATATTGCTACATATGGAGATATGTTGGCTTTTCTAAGATGATCAGTGATACATTATGCCATTACTGCTCGACCTAAAGTGTATCTGAGTATTATCAGGCAGTTTTGGGCTACTGCTGAGTTTGTGGAGATGGAAAATCATATTCGAGCAATGATTAATAAAACTCCAATTATAATTGATGTTGAAGTAATTCGGCGTGTGCTTGGGTTTGATGAAAATGATAACAACCCGAGTGAATTCGACAAGCAACTGGTCAAGGGTTTGTTTACACGTGTGCGTTATGGTGGAGATATTAATAAATCTATGTTGAACAAGAATGGTTTATGCCCACCATACAAGTATCTTCTCCACGTTCTTATTCATTGTATGAGTGGTCGTCGTGGCGGTTTTGACGAATGTCGACTCAGTTTGCAGTCAGCCTTTGTAGCGTTAATTTTGAACAAGCCATTTAACTTCTTTGAGCTCGTCTTCGATCATTTGAAAGAACAAGTTCAGCAGACAATTCAGTCGAAGAAATTCTTAATGTATCCTCGATTCTTGCAGTTGATTATTCAAGATTTGATACCTAATTTAGCTATTGATCAAACCTTGGTGAATGATGTGCTCCCTATGGAACATATGACAGCCGATACCATTCGTCTAATGTCACTTTATAGAAAAGGGAGGCCAGCAGATAAACGAATGATTGGTCATATCATTAATCCTAACTATGTCTGTCCTCCTGATGGACGTTGGATCCAAGACGACTCGGATTCCGAACGTGGAGGGGGAGAAGGTGGGAACGATGATGATGGGAATGATAATGGTAATGATGGTGATAGTGGAGCTGGTGATGTTGCCTTTCAAGAGCAACAAGAGGCAGTAAATGTTGCGTTAGCTGCCACCATTGCAGCTCAACAGGAACGTAAGAGGAAAGGGAAAGCGGTAGCAACGGAACAGCCAACGAAGAAAAGACGTGTTTCAGCAGGGGCTGGGGTAATTATTGGTGTTCTGCCACCACGTCAATCAACGCCTCAACGCTCGGTAGTGCCGCCACTACTAGCACTCCGATGCTTACATTGACAACGACGTTGGTTTCCCATGAAAGGCTTGGTTTAATCCCTCAAATGGCATTATCTGAGACACCAAGGCCTCCTGCTACATTATCTGTTGTCCCTTCAACACCATCAATGAGGCCTCTTGCCTCCTCGTCCTCCTACTCCTCCTCCTCCCAGTGATGTCTCTTTTATATGAATCACTCGGCCTCAGGGACCGATTCAACCTGTTCATCTATCACTATATAACTTGCCACAAAACCGTAAGACTGAGATGCTGTTGAATCTTCTCCACCTTTATGAAAACCAAATGGCAGCTGACTGTTAGAATCAAGAACGTCTTATGGAGAATCAACGACGGATGATGAGTTATATCTCATTTTGTCAGAAGGAGACTAAAGCGCTGCTAGCGATTGTTGAGTCTCAAGGGGTGAAAATGAAAGAATAAGAAGAGTTGATCTTACAGTTGACTTGCAAAGAAGATGCCCTAAAGAAACTCAAAGATGATGATCAAGATCCTGATGAGTCTGGTGCAGGAGGTGAGCCTAAACAATCGCACGGCTCATCTTCCGGTGCTGGTACTAGTGGTGGTGAAGACTCGGGCAAACAGATTATTATATATCAAGATCCAACTGCCGCTAAGACAATTGAGATGATTGCAGCCAACACTGTGATATTTTTAGATGGTTCGGGGGTGGTTAGAAGAGTGGTGAACAGAGATGAGTTAGAGGTTGGTGAGTTTGTCGATAGGTCTCTGACATGGGAGCAGATTTCCATACTGCTTGGGTTGAATGACGATCAGTTGACTGCTTTAGAGACTGAGCCTGATGTCGAAGTGGTGAATGAAGAAGGTATATCGGATGATCCGTCAATTCAGATGAATATGGACTTTATTTATGAAGATGAGGATGTTGAGATGGAAGATGTAACTGCTGAGGAGTATCCTGACTTGTTTCAACATACAAACGTTGATCAAGGTGCTCCTGTGTTTGATGAGGAAACGCTCAAAATTGCCGAGGATGAATTGTAAAAGGTGTTGAAGTGTAAGCGGACAGTTCATTCACTTGAAGTCATAACTGATGATGATATTGCAAGATGGTTCAAACGCCAGAAAGTGGGTAAAATTATCAGTGCGTATCTATATGTTGATCAAGAACGGAAAGACACTGCTGCTTCATGGGTTAAAGAAAACCAAATGACCTCTTTCAAGACTGTTTCCAAGGTACATGGTGATATTGTCTCATGGCTTTATGATCCTGAGCTTAAAGTATGTATAATTAAGTGGGAGAAAGGGATCCAGTACTACGAAACGATAAAGGATATTCTTACTTTACCGCGATGGGATGTTCGTACCCTCGCGAGACGTCCATTTATCAATCGTGGGGGTTACCGAATAGCTGAGTGGTTTCATCAACACTTACTGTTCAAGGTCAATCATGACTTCAAGTTCTTCAAGCCCCAGGTCCCGAGACGCAAACACATTGATGAGATTGATCCAAGGACTGGCTAGAGGAAACTTGTCCTTAAGGTAAAGCTGCCGAAGACGATGAAGCGGGTTCCTGTGAAGATGATGCCCCAACAGATGCATCTCACGTTCAACCGCTGGTACTATGACAATCGTACTGGCGAGGCCGTCATTGTCCTTGGTAAAGGACTGAAGACTAAGCTCATCAAGATAATCGACCCGATGTGGTTGATTAATTTATTTGAGACCGACAATGACGTGCTCCACAGGAAACAGATTCTGATCGAGCGCAATGAAGACTACGACCTGGCTATGCAATTCCAGCGCGTTGTGTGTGTATGTCATGAAAATGGAATTCATAGTTGCAGAGACTGGCAGTCCAAGCGCTTCAAGTAATTTAAAGACAAAGAGCTCAAGATGAGGGGGTGCCTGTTAGTGTACGGTTTTGCGTCTTGAGTCTTTGTAATTGTTGTTAACGTATTTGTTTTATATTTAATGTAATAATTAGTTTAATTATTGTCTAGTTCTTTATGTGTAAGGTCTAGTTCGCTAGGGGATGTTAGCGAACTAAGATTTAAGCTTATTCCCTCCTGATTCGTTAGGGGATGTTAACGATTCAGGGGGTGTTTCGTCTTATTATTGTATGTAACAAAGTAGCGTCTGGTTCGGTAGGGGATGTTAGAGAACCAGACCTATCTTCTATATATAGTGAACACTGTTCACGTTTAATTTAAGTTTTGAGATATAGTTAACGAAACTCTGTCCAGATTCTCTCTCGATCTTCATCCTAATATTATACAATTACTATTATATACATACTGATAATACATACATACAACACTGAATCAAAGTTAATTATGAGCTAGATCTATATTTAAGGTATTAATATATTATAAACAGATCTGAGATCTGTTAATTGTTATTGGATTGATACGAATCGGATTCCAACATAATGTCTTATACCTATAACAATGGTTGTTTTATAACTTTCAGGTTATTTTCATTGTCATTTCAATTTCTTTCCACTTTGTTTTTTGTATTCTTTCTAATTGTAATCTAATTTTACTATAATCTATATAGGTTCTACATCAAACTCAAAGATTCAATTGACTTGTTGAAGGTTTTGAGATATACGAAAATATTGTTGATTTATTTCCTTATCGGAATTATTATAATAATTATTCCGATAACATCCATTGATAATTCTTATTGATTTGTTTTTTAATAGTTCAGTATATCTAACATTAATTTATTCTTAATAATTTTAGTTTATGGCTGCCCAACTTGGTAGATTAGCTAATTGCATGGAAAAAGTATTTGATTGAGAGTAGATTGATTGTGTTTGTTTTGGCCATTATGATTGTATTTTAGTTAACCCGTTTTTTTAATTTCTCTTTGTTTTTAATTTGTAAAGTATTGATATTTTCTTGTATTTGTTTGTTATTTTTTCGCAGTATCGCCATAATACAATGTTAAAGTTTGTTAAATTTGAATTGTTATGTTAATTATTCAATTTTGAAGTTAAAAATCTCACATTAAAAGTTTTCCAATCTCAAAATTCTTTCCAAGTTTTCCAATCTCGCATTAATTGTAAAATCTCGCATTAAAGTACCAATTAATTGTTGCACGATTATATTTGAATTTGAATTCAAATTCAAGATTATATTATCAAAGTTAATTATGTCAAATTATTGGTTAAAATAAAGCCCTTTTGGTTCTTAAATTATTCAAATTTATAATTCATGTAAGATATAATCATTTATAAATACGACATTTACATTTCAATAAATTTATATGATGTTACATATATATTACATTTTAAATATGTTACACTCGTGTGTAATACGGGTAATATCCTATTTCTACTAATTGTAAACATGTTTTGATTGTTAACATGTGTGGATGTTATTGAAAATTTCTATCAATTTTAAAAGTGTTTGTCATTCTTTTTTTAATATACTTTTTACATCAAACTTTTTCCAGTTTTTTTCCAAATTATCTTTTAAAATAAAATTAACGATTTCAATTGATATTTAAATTTTAAATGAAGATAGTCATTTGACCTTTTTTTTAAATCTTACTTAAATTACAAGTCTTTGTTACTTAAATTCTGCTTAATATTGATGACATAATTAATAAGATTAAATACGTATAAAATTATAGCTTTTTGATGCCTAAAATATGTTCTAGCATTATTTCCTAATTCCAGCATTAATGATTTCAAATACGTAGCTTGACCAAAATATAAGTATTATCTTTTTTTATTAATTTTCTTAATTAATAAATAATGAACATTCATAACATATTTATTTCCGATTAAATACGAAATTTGATTAATTACTAACTAACTTTTAAAGCTTTTCATATTTTTCAATGTCAACCAACTTTCCATTTGTTTATATTTGATCATTTTTAATTACGCCTAAATGTTAAAATTAATGTCTAAAAATAAACCCCCAAATTAATAATTTCATCTTCTATTCGAAATTCAAATTAGAACCATCATTATAAGTTACTTTTAAGTTACTAAAAATATAATAAGTTGTTGCTTAAATACGAAATTTAAATAAACCATTTCGAAATTATATTTAAATTTCAAATAGTCACTATAATTGTTTAATTTATGGTTAATAGTCATAACATAATTAAACCCGATTAATACGGAATTTTACAAATTAAACACAAACTTTTAAAGCTTTCCATAATCTTCAATCTCAACAAACTTTCCATTTTTTTATATTTGACCATTTTTATTATGTCTAAATCTCAAAATTAAATTCTAAAATAAACCTCCCGATATCGATGTTTCAAAAATAAAAAACATTTCCATAATTTCTTGAAGTTGACTAATTAACCATTTTTTAATATCTTGTAATTATTTCGAAACGTGTTGTGTTAATTTTAAAAGAATATCAAATTTGTTCGGTATGAATTCGTGTAGTCACAAGTTATTTTTAAGTTATACTATTTTTTTAACTAAAAAGACATATTCATTTTTCATACATAAATCATTTCGTAACCAAATTTGACAAAATATGAATATTTAAATTAAACTGAAACTTACACACTTTAATATTTAAATTTAATATTCAGATTTATTTCGTAACCAAATTTGACAAAATTTGAATATTTAAATTAAACCGAAACTTGCACACTCTAATATTCAAATTTAATAATCAGATTTAGACAAAAACTGACATCATAATTAATTCGATCACATCCTTACAAAGTTTATCTAAATCATCTATAAATAAAAACAGTTTAATAATTTTGTCAAATAACTTCTATTATTAACCGTATGATAATATAATGATTCTCTCTATATAATTTTTATCATAAAATTCATTCTTTCATTCCAAGGATGTACATAGAGATTTATGATTTGTTTATAGTTTGTAAATTGTATTTGTACTTTTATTTCTCTTATAAACAATACATTGAATTTGATTTTGTAGTTATTTTAGTTTTCTTCTTTGTAAGTATAAAATGTTACAACACATTTCTTTATATTTCGATTATTGTTTAATAAACAAGACTTTATGACTTCCTATATCATGATGTAGTTATTGATATATCTTTTTGACTTCATGGATTAAGTTAGAAACATGTTTTAAGTTAGCATTTTACGTTATTTGTTGTTGTATGTTATTTTGTTTTAATAAAAACAACAATGTAATACCTTATAATGAATGTAAAATTATTTGTTCTTATAAATATTACACTATCAATTCATTATTATTATTATTATTATTATTATTATTATCATTATCATTGTCGCTATATATATTTATATATAATTTTCACGCGTATGATACACATGTTACTAGCCATTGAAAAATATTCAAATTTTACATTACTGTTTGAGTCTTTGTCTCCAATTCTTCCAAAATTATACAAAGACATAATTTTTTAATATGTGACAACGTTTTTTCTAAAAACTATTTTTATACACATAAAAAGTATAATAATATCGATATGAATGTTTTGTTTTAAAATAAATCAAACAGTAAGATTTGGTTCGAAAATTATAGCTTATAATTAATAGTGTATAATGTAACATCACAATTTTTCCGTTTGGTTAATAATAAGAATAATAAAATATGATAGGATAAGTAGGCTTTTAGATGGAATTAATTATGGACCAAAACGGAAAAACGGGCCTTAGGTCCATGGGCTTAAGGGAGTATAAATACCCCTTAAACCCTAATCCTTTCTATTTTTATCCAAATCCACACCATAGCCTACACCTTGATAACACACACAAACACCATCCTATAACCCGAGCCAAGATTCTAAGGTGGAAACCCGAACCCGTTGGCGCTAGATCGTCGTGAAGAACCAAAACAACATCAAGACTAGACCATGTTCGTTTAACCGTCTCGTTTAAGGTATGTTTTTATCAAGAAATTGTTCGTAAAGTTCGGTTTTAGTCTAGAAATCAAAGATCTGTTTTAGTATGGTAAAAACGAATCCAACAAAGCCAAACTTACTGAAATTGATTAACGTTTGATAGGTAAATTGTTAACCTAAATAACCCGTATTATAGATGCTTAAATCACACCCTACAAACACGAATATCTGGATGATTGGACCCTTGGGGTTTGTAGGCGCTGCATAGGCGATTCCAACGGTACCTAAATCATGTTATTTCGTTAAGAAACGAAGATTTAATTGCAGATCTGAGATAGGTTGACTGTTTACGTTCTTGGTGATTTTGACTTTGACCCTGTAGTCAATGTCTGGATAAGAATAGAGGTGATTCGTTATGATTGACTAATTCGTTACGCGTTCATAACTAATGGGACCCAATTCGTGAGACTTGATAACAAATGAGCTATTAGTTCGTTATCTATCCATTCGTTAGATAAGATAACGAATATGGTAATTCGTTATATGCTCAATCTCTATGCTAAGGTAACGAATCAGATGATGTTCAGATAACGAATTAGCATAACGAATCAGGTGATTCGTTACTTGCCAACTCGTTATGTGAGGATAACGAACCATACGGCGAATCAAGTTATGATGAGATAACGAATCAGAATAGCGAATTAGACCACGAATCAGGCTTAATTCGTTATAGAGATTTAGATAGCGAATTAAATAATAATTTAATTTTCTAATGGACCCAATTCGTGAGACTTGATAACGAATGAGCTATTAGATCGACCCCAGCCAGGGGCTCTGCCCCTTGGACCCTGCTAGGGGCTGCCGCCCCTAGACCCCGCTGCCAGGGGCACTGCCCCCCGGACCCCCGTTCGTTGAGGGTAATAATTAAACTAGAAACGCGATATGGAAAGTGATAGTAATCAATACGCATAATTGTTATACAGCTAGCCGTGCACAGTCAAGAAAGGAGTAACCATTAACGAAAGAAGTAACCGAGTTCAGGTGAGTTTCTAGCCCCACTTCCTTGTTATGTTTTCAGGGCTATGTGCATACTCGACGTGACAGTTAATACACTTAACTTAAATGGTAAGTGTATGCCATGTATGATATATGTGTTAGATACGATTGATTGCTTGTCAGTACGTGAACGATCTTCGGATAGTGCATGTACCGTTAGGTTATAAATAAAGATATGGATATTGTATGTAATGCAGGGATGATTACTTGTCGGTACGTGAACGATCTTCGGATATTGCATGTATTGCCAAGAATAGCGATGATTGTCTCCTTATATGGATATTAAATGATAGCTTATATATAGAGTTCCCTCTACGGATAATATATAGAGTGTTCCTTAAATGGAAAGTATAGTGTTCCTTTAATGGAAAGCCCAGTGTTCCTTTAATGGAAAGCATAGTGTTCCTTTAATGGAAAGCCCAGTGTTCCTTTGATGGAAAGCCTAGTGTTCCTTAAATGGAAAGCATAGTGTTCCTTCTATGGAAGTATATAGGATGTTCATTCTATGGAGAATATATATATAGAGTGTCATTCTATGGAGAATATAGACAGTAGGATAATAGTAATAGTTCTTTAAATAGATATTATGTGACGTCCTCTTATGGATATTTATACAAGGTTAAGATATATGTATGTAAGATATGTGTATGTATTGTCTGTCGCCTGATTAACTAGAACTCACTCAGCGTAGCTGACTTTTAGTATGCACGCATGTATATATGTTTATCGAGAAGGCATGAGGATGACACATGGCATGGATTGAACGACTGGCATATGGAGATAGAAGAAACGATGTTTTAACTATGGTGTCTTATGTTATGGTTTTAAAGAAAAGATTAAATGTTTTGTAACGAATGATTAATATTTTATATTCCGCGAAAATTTTAATTAACTCTGATTTATAAGAACTGTGTTTATGAGTAAATCCAACGCTAAAGTAGGGCTACCGAGAACGGGGCCTTATATATAAATATATCAAAAACTTATTATAAAAGTCATAAATAAAAATCATTATATAATATAACTCAATTTACGTATTACATGTTATATTTTTTTTACTTTTATAACTTTCATCCGTGTGTAACACGGGCTTTCATTATTAAACATGTTATTATTTTAATGGTAAATTTAATTTGGATTATATTGTTTTTATAATTTTTCAGGTGGTGAAGCAACATGAGTTTCTTTTGTTAGACTATCTGAAGAAGTTGATGGTAGTTTAATATGTAAGAACATGTTTAGGTCTTTTGTTAATGTTTTTTTGTGGTTTGGTGTACACTAACTTATTTTAACCTTAAACTTTTAATAACTAGGCATTGTAAATGGTTAACGTTTTGGTCCGAAAGTTATAGAAGTTTTGTGTGCTTGAATTTGTTATTTAAATTTATTATGTTTGTTGACATGTTTTTCCACCCGTGTGTAACACGGGCTATACCCTAGTATACTTAATATAAGAGAGATGAGAGAAAGTTTTGTAAGGATCAACATAGTATTGACATGTGACATTTAGAATGCTTTATTTATTAAATAGTATAGATGATAATCATGTGGTTTTATTTCAACTAATTTTTTATTTTTTTATCTTTCTTATATTCTAGCATGTAAATCTATCTAATGAAGGTACTTCACTTGGGAATTAGATTGATATAAATTGATGAGCTTGCCATCTATTAGTTGTTTTTTATTAGGTTTTTATTTTTTTAAATTATGAAGTACAGCGTGTATGTATGTTGGAAGTTATTTTTTTTCTCAAGTTCTTGAACGGTATAAAGTTTATGGTTTTTTACATTTATGCAGTGATTGGCCAGTTGATATAGGAAACAATCAATAAACTAAATAAACTATGTGTCATGTGTTTTTTAGATGTTAATTTTGTTCTCTAAAATATTTTTTACTTTATGTGGGTACACATTTAATTAGGAACTTAGTTACCTTGTGAAGTAGTTTATTGTTCTATGTCCTTCTTTATGCAGTGATGGCGCAACCCGAGAAAAGTAATGGTTGTATAGTCAGGGTGTCAACTGTCAAGCGACGTCTCGGTGATTACGGTATTTACCAAAGCAAAAATCTCCCCTGAGAAGATTGTGGTTTTTGCTCATTTTACACGTCTTTGAGATGCCTTTCTTTTCATAGATCTTACAAAGTTGTTTTTAGCACTTTGCCATTTATTCTTATACTTTGTAAAATAATACAGTTTGTTATATAACTAAGCATTACAGTTTAGAAACTAAATTGGAAGTTGAGCCGCATGTTATATAGATGATTCTATATAATGAATATGTTTATCTTTAAAATTTGTCGTTTGCTAATGGTCAATAGGTTTAGGGTCGCAAATGGGCCAAGCTTAGCTTAACTTGATGTTTTTTCTTTTAATATGTGGTTGCCTAAGATCCAAAAGTTCTTAGATATAATGTTTAAAATATTAATTCAAGTTATTAAAAAAAGTGATTGGAAATTAACGAATTAGTATATAATTTTTCATTTTTCATTGTTATACGTAATACGTAATTTCTATAATACGTAGTTATAGTTACGAAGTTTTTGAATTATACCATTTTCATTTTTCAACACGTATAACACATGAGTGTCTAATCTAGTATAATTATAAATAGATTCAATAACCATGGCATTGTGTCTCAATTCTTTATATAGATCAACGTGGCCTAATCTCATATTGCCATCTTATAGCTTTTAATTTTTTTTTTGGAATAAATGTTTACTATTTAGTGTTGATGTTGATGGCGACCGATCGATCTTTATGTTTATGTTTTAGTGCTAATAAAATTGATAACGAAGGAATTCGTGTCATGTTGACGCCGCAAAACAAGAGTTATTTTTTTGTTACCGTCGATACCGTCCAATTCGTGTTGGTTCACCACCGCAACGTACAGAATATTTTTCGTTGTTTTAAATATGTTAATTTGTTGTATATGGATGTTGGCGAAACGTTTTTCGTTTGTTCTGGTGGCATAACCCGATATTGATCGAATTCAAGTCAACTTTGCAACACGCTTTTTTTCTTCTTATCTACAAGAGCAGTTCTCAATGTATATTTGATTATACGTATAAAAATATGTATTTATAATAAAGAGTCGAACCTAAGAAGAAATTCAATTTTGTAACTTGGTTAGCGTGAATTAAAATCTAGAGATAAATCCTATAATTGAAAAGAACTCAGGTTAAACAGGCTATTAACCAACCCAACTTCTTCATGGGCTACGAATTAATCTTGTCATCCAAGTTTCCATCCCTCGTTATCTATAAAATTAATCCTATCTATAATTGAAAACCTAAAATCAAACTCAAGTCACAATGTCCTCCAACATTCCTTTGGATATCCAGATAGAAATCATCAAACATCTTCCTGCCAAATCTCTTATTCGATTCAGGTCGGTTTCGAAACAGTGGAAGTCTGTGATTCATAGCTCCGAATTTATCACCACTCACCATCACAGCGTCAACCTGCATCATATGCTGATAAGGTACAAAATTATTGAGGCGATGTATGTTTCTGTTGTTGATGATGTTAGTTTCCCACAACACCAGAAGTTTTCTCCTACTGCTCCTCCCACCGTTAAGCCTGCTAGCACCTCCTTAATGTTTGATTGTTCTCATGGATTGGTGTATTTGGATGGTTATGTTGATAGATTATGTATGGATGAAAAGGAGATTATTGTTATTTGGAATCCATCAATCAGGAAATCTGTTGGTATAACATTGTCTATATCTGATGCTATTGGCATTGGGGTTTGTCCAAAAACTAGCGACGTTAAGATTGTCAAGATTACATATGATAAGTGGCAGGTTGACGTTTTCACATTAAGCTCTAGGGCTTGGAGGAGTTTATCATGGAATCTGCCTTATAAATCACTTAAGTTTTCATATCCCCATGCAATCATTGATGGGGTTCTTCATTGGCGTGCTTATGATTCTGTTACAAAGAAATACATGATTATTTCATTTAACTTGACAAGTGAAGAATTTGGACAGATAGATCTTCCGGATAGTTTAGCGGACTCTAGAAGTGTGTTTAATCCGCACATATTTAAGCTCAATGAGTCTCTTGCTGTGCTTCACTACACTGAAGATGACGCAGGTAAACACGTTTGTGATGTGTGGAAAATGTTGAAAAATGGCGTTCCAAAATCCCCGTTTACAAAACTATACACTGTTACACTTCAGTTGGAAGATGGTAAAATAATTGGATTTCTGAAGAATGGCCAACCGATAGTTGACCAATTGTACATACGTGGTGGTCTTTTTGTAAGAGAACTTGAAGTTTATGATCCCTACTCAAAACACATTAGTGGTCTTGGGATTTATGGTTCGGCCTTAAGTATGGCTTCTTACACAGAATCATTACTTCTGCTTAATTACCCTGATTCTATCGTTCTTTCATAGATGAAGTTGGCACTATTTCATTAGGCATCTATTGTTTCATTCTAACCTTTTCATTTTTGTGATGTTTTTTTTTTTTTCAAAAATATTAATGCAATGAAGCCTCTGTGTCACATGAATAGCATTTATAGCTTTTAGTCTAGTTTCCGTTGGACCTGAAAATATCCAACAATAATTCTCTAATCTTTGTTTTAAATTGCGAAATGCGCTCTAATGTAATTGGTCTCAAATCTGTTGCGCGATGCGAACGCATCACGGCAGTCGGTATGATTCAATTGAATTTGAAAGAACCAAAATTGAAAAGAGAACACCATTCAAGAGTCGCTATCAATTCAACTGATGATTTGAAGTGTTACGCTATTGCTATTCAACTGAAGCCCTATTTCTTATCAAAATATTTGACCAAATTTCAAAATTATAGAAAACCCTAATCTGCAAGTCAGCACATTTTGCGAAAATTGGCCCATTTTCACCGCATCTTGTAATCACAACGCAATAACCGTCGCAATGTGCTCTCACCCGTGAACATACGCATCACGCATTATGCGCACAATTTATAACCAAGTTCTCAAACCAGTTAAAGGCTTAGGAAGACTTTCCGACGTACCACTTCGATCTATGTGATTACAACAAGCTGTGTAAATGGAGAAAAAACAAAGAATATCTTACCGGAAAAATATTGATATTCAAAAAAGCAAAAACAAGAGAGAGTACATTACAATAATAAAGATGTACAATGATTACACTAATTTAGACGTCCGTTAGACTTATATAATAAGTCGACTCGGTGAGTAAAAAATGTTGTAATTTTTCTACGTACATATAACCCACATATAATACATATATGTAAAAAAAATACAAAAAAATGTCACGTTGTGTTCTTTCGAGTTTTTAAAACCCAAAGAGGTTCTCAAAACAAATCAACTATATATATAGAAAAGAGTTAAAATAAAAATACATAGTTTTGTAGGAAGAGTAGGAATTACACAAAATTTAGAGTTAGGTTACTATGTAGCATAAATCCTTAATCTAGAAAACTATTTGGCAATTTAAAAAACTACTAATCTCAACAACTAGATTATAGATCCAATGGCCTAGATTTATTAATTGTTACTCTTTCTAGAAACTATTTCTTTTTATTATAACACATTCCTATATATGTATGTATATATATATATATATATATATATATATATATATATATATATATATATATAGGCGGGGTTATTTTGAGAACCACGGTGAGTTTTAAATTTTTAAGAAATCAATTTTGAACCACACATTTAATTAAATGATATGAAATATATGTGGCTGAGATTAATTTTAATTAAAAAATGAAGCATGAGAGAGAATAAATATTTTTGATAATTACACAAATTTAAACGTTAGTTACACATATGTATAAAGTCGATTCAGTGTGTAAAAAAATACTGTAATTTTTTTGTACATTACTTACACTTACGTATTAAACGTGTAAAAAAATTCGAAAAAAAAATTGTTACGTGAGTTCTTTCGAGTTCTTAAAACTCAAAGTGGTTCTCAAAAGGAATCAATCCTATATATATATATATATATAAATGGTAAGGATCCTAAGAGAACCCTTTACAAATTGAGAACTTTGAGAACATTTTAGACAACTAAAAACACCTTTAAAAAATATTTAAAAAAATCATAAAACAAAAAATTACAAAAATTTTAAAAAAGTAAAAAAACCAAATTTCTTATATTTCATTCCGGTTTCATTAAAAAAACGTCGTATTATACACATATGTATAATTTTATTTAATCTTTAGTTTCGCAATATACACATATGTACAGTACCATTTATCTTAAATTATAAATATGTGTATAAAAACATGTAAATGTACATATATGTATATATTATACATATGTGTATATAATTTAGCTAAACAGAGTTTTTTTTGTGAAACCGGGATGATAAAATAAGAATTTTGTTTTTTTTTTTTACTTTTTTTTATTTTATATATATATATATTTTAATTTTTGGGTTTTTGTGGTTCAAATAGTTTTCATAGTTCTCAATTTCTAAAAAGTTATTTCATGATCCTGATCCTATATATATATATATATATATATATATATATATATATATATATATGGTTGAGTTAACGTAAAAAACAATTGTTTTGTGAGAAGCATAAAAATAGATCTTGGCCATTGGATCTAGGATATAGTGGTTGAGATTAGTAGTTTCTAAATACTCTATAGTTTCCTATTTACATGGTATAGTGTCCTATTTTAATGGTGTGTTTGATTTTAAAACTTTCTCACACTTCTCACAAAACAATTGTTTTTTATTTGAACCTTCTTATAAATATATATAAATATATATATATATATATAAACTCTAAAAAAGTTAAGAACTCTTAGAAACTCCTGACAACCAAACATTTTTTTAAAACTTTTTTATATATTAAAAATATTTATGAGTAGTTTGATCAAATGTTATATAAAAAATTTGTATTACATATATTAATCACAACTTTACATATGTGTAATATTTATATACTAACAAATTTACATATGTGTAAAAAAACATAGATATGTATAGAAACTAATATTTCAAAAGTGTAATCATAAATATATGTATAAAAAATGATAAAACTACACCCAAATAACACTAACAAACAAAAAATTTATAAAAAACGTTAGTTTCAAGGGTTCCTTTAAGTTTTTAAATAATTTAAGAGTTCTATAATGATATATATATATATATATATATATATATATATATATATATATATATATATATATATATAGGGTTGATATCATTTAAGAACTCTAAAATAATTAAGAACTCTTAGGAACTCTAAACAACAAAACATTTTTTAATTTTTTTATGTATTAACATTATTTAATAGTAGTTTTATCATATTTTATATAAAAAGTTTTGATTACATATGTTAATCACAAGTTTACATATGTGTAAAATTTATAACTAACAAATTTTCATAGGTGTAAAAAAAAAGCATAGGTATGTATAAAAACTAATTTTCAAAATTGTAATTGTAAATATAGATATAGAAAAATGATAAAACTACACTCAATTAACATTGACATACAAAATTTTTTATAAAAAACGTTAGTTTTCAAGGGTTCCTTCAAGTACTTAAATAATTTAACAGTTCAGTAATGATACTCATCCTATATATATAGGGTAAGGATCCTAAGATAACCCTTTGCAAATTGAGAACTTTGAGAACCATTTTAGACCGCTAAAAACACTCTTAAAAAATATTTAAAATATCATAAAACAAAAAATAATAAAAATTTTTAAAAAGTAAAAAAACCAAAATTCTTATATTTCATTCCGGTTTCATTAAAAAAATAATAAAAAAACGTTGTATTATACACATATGTATAATTTTATATAATATTTAGTTACGTAATATACACATGTGTACATTATCATTTATCTTAAATCATACACATGTGTACAAAAAAAACATGTAAATGTACATATATGTATATATTATACATATGTGTATATAATTTAGTTAAACCAAGTTTGTTTTTTGTTTTTTTTATTGTTTTTTAAACCGGGATGATAAAATAAGAATTTTGGTTTTTTTACTTTTTTGATACTTGTGTTTTTTTATTTTATGATTTTTTTTTATTTTTGGGTTTTTTGTGGTCCAAAATGGTTCTCATAGTTCTCAGTTTCAAAAAAATTCTCTCATGATCATGATCCTATATATATATATATATAGGGTGAGATCTAGAGAGAACTAGAGAACTACAAAAGAATTATTTTAACTTCTTTTAAAAATCATATTTTGTGATTTTTTTTTTCTTTACTCCTTCTAATAAGATGATATTGTTCCATAAAGAAATTGGACCACAAAAATTCAAAAATAAAAAAAAATTCATAAAACAAAAAAACGCAAAAAGTAAAAAAAAACAGAATTCTTATTTATCATCCCGGTTTCATAAAAAAAACCGTCTCGGTTTAGCTAAATTATACACATATGCATAATATGTAAGGCCCCGTTACCGGTAGCTCTACTTTGGTGTTGGATTTACTCATAAACATAGTTCTCAATCAGAGTTAATTAAAACTTTCGCGGAATAATAATAATAGTCAACCATTCATTACAAACATTCTTAACTTGTCTTTAAAACATAACATAAATGATAATATCAAAACATCATGACAACTCTTCAGATGCAAGCCTCTTCGATCTTGCCATGTGTCCTGCTCAAACCAATTGTCTCAACCTGTTAACCTGCGTGCATACTAAAAGTCAGCTACACTAAGTGAGTTCTAGTTAATCACATAACTTACTTTACATACACATACACGTGCCCGAAGGTACGCATTACATACTTAACCTGTTCGTCAGTCCTTCATATACATTCATAACTAACCTTGCATTATAAAGAGCATTCGCCCTACATACCTCGGATATTATTAGGGTCCGGTACCCTCCATCCTTGGATATTATTAGGGTCCGGTCACCCTTCATCCTCGGATATTATTAGGGTCCGGTCCCCTCCATCCTCGTATATTATTAGGGTCCGGTCACCCTCCATCCTCGGATATTATTAGGGTCCGGTACCCTTTCTTCCATACCTCCTTAACATACTTTCTATATACATAATCGTAAGTTTCGCACGTACATACATCATTCATTCTTCATCTTACAACAAATATATAACATCAACCATTTCCTGGCAGTACATGCAATTCCGAAGATCGTTCATGTACTGGCAAGAAAGCATTCATACATTTTACATAACACATATATTGCATACACTTATCACTTAGGATAAGTGTATTAACTAATCACATCGAGTATGCACACAGCCCCGAAAACATAACAAGGAATGGGGCTAGAAACTCACCTGAAGTCGGTTACGTTCACCGTTAATTGTTATTCCTTTCTTCAGTTGGGCGCGGCTAACTGTATAATAATTACATGCATCAATTAACTATCACTACTCATCTCGCGTTTCTATTCTAATTATAACCCACAACGAACGGGAGTCCGGGGGGCAGCGCCCCTGGCAGCGGGGTCTAGGGGAGGCAGCCCCTAGCAGGGTCCAAGGGGCAGACCCCTGGCTGGGGTCGAGCTGCCAGGTCAGCTTGGAAAAATTTTATTTCCATTAACTGTCGTAACACATTTTCCATTAGGATTTTAATTTATTATTTAATTCGCTAACTCAAAAGTTCAAGGGCTTATTTTTAATTAATTCATTCTTTTCTAAGTCCAAGGACCATTCTGTCATTTTATTAAGCTTTAGTTCGTTATCTAGTTATCAGATTCGTTATTCAGTCTTTTGACGAATTAGAATTCTATAACGAATGGAGTTCTGATTCGTTATACCACAACGAATCACCACTTATGGACCTTCTTAACGAATTGAACTTTATAGCGAAGAGGTCTTTCATAGCGAACTAGAAATCATAACGAATCGCTCAACTGGTTCGTTATTCTTTCTTAGAGAACTAGACTAACGAACCAGGGTTCTTCTGTAACGAACCACATAACGAATTGAAGCTCATTCGTTATTAACCCGTAGCGAATTAGGGTTAGGTTTTGTCAGAGAATGTCAGGAACATTCCCTGACATCCTTAAATACCCCAGCCGCCTTTCCGGCGCCGCCGTGCCGGAAAACCGGGCGGTGGCCGGAAAAACGCTGTTTACCCCGTTTTTCACCGTTTTCGTCCCGTTCGATCCAGATCTGAGTTAGGGTGATCCCTAAGCTCATCCTAGGTTCGGTTTATACCCGATTCCATCCGGATATCGTGATTTAAACGGTTTAACGGTGTCGGCTCGTCGTTTCGTTACCATATCTAACGGGTTTAAGCTAAAACAACATCATACTATCATTACCTTGGATCAGTGCTCAGTTTTCTTGGTTTCAGTTTAGGTAGGGAGAGAACTAGAGAGAAAGCTTAAGTGTGTGTTTTGGTGGTGTATGGAATATGTGTAAATGAGGAATTAAATGGTGATTAAATGTTTATATATTTATGGATCATGGGCTTAAGCCCATGGTCTTTCCATCTTTCTTTCCTAACCCAAGTGCATAACCCATATCCATTTACCCAACACTAGCCCAACTCGTATTCTATTTATCTAAACCGATAACGACCCACTATAAAATAGACGAAATTTATTTTATTATTATAACCAAAAGTAGGATGTTACATAATATGTACATAAATATGTTTTTATTATACACATATGTACAATTTAAGGTAAATTATAATGTAAATATGTGTACATTACGTAGCTAGAGATTAAATGAAATTATACACATGTGTATAATACAAAGTTTTTTTTGTTTTTTTATGAAACCGGAATGAACTATAAGAATTTTGGTTTTTTTTACTTTAATTTTTTTTGTTTTATAATTTTATAATTTTTTAAATGTTTTTTTGTGGTCTAAAATGGTTCTCAAAGTTCTCAGTTTTGAAATGGTTATCTTAGGATTCTTACCCTATATATATATATATATATATATATATATATATATATATATATATATATATATATATATGGGTGGGTTATAGTAAAAAAAAATAGTTTTCTAGTAAGAGTAAGAATAAATCTGTAAAATCCCGAAATTTCAAAGAATAATATTTAATATATTATTTATTTATGATGGAATAGTTTACTTGAGTTAGTAGAGAAATAATAAAAATAATAAAGATGGGAGGATAAGTAGGCTAGTTAGATAGAATTAATAATGAACCAAAAAAGAAAGATGGGCCTTGGGTACATGGGCTGAAGGGAATATAAATACCCCTTAAACCCTAATCCTTTCCATTTCCATCCATTCTACACATTTGCCTACATCATCAAAGCACACACTTAAGCCAAACACACCTCCATTGCCGGCGGCCTATTTCCGAATCCAAATAAAGAAGGATTCGTGCTAGATCTTTGTTTATATAACCAAGATACAAGTCTAGGATCACGTATTGAAGCTAATCCGTAACTCGAAGTGAACCTAAAAGGTACGTTTTAGCTTAAAGATTACGTTTTTAGAGTCCGTTTGCCCTAAGGATTGATATGAAGGCAAATCGGTCATCCGTAGGCAATAAAAATGTGAACTTGATGTTAAAAATGGACTTAATCAACTCGTTAGTTAAAGACCTAGCTAAAACGATTTACAATCGATAAAGGTTTAAGATTTATACCTAAAACGGGTTAGATCTTGATGATGTAATGGGTGTAAAACAATTAAGAAGAGTAGAAAACGTGGTTAAAATTAATGATATGGACCACCAACCGCTACCTGAGAAAAGAAAGAAATGAAAAGATAGAAAAAAAATGAGCTGAAAGCATCAGACATTGGGTTCTCGGTCACGTGCTCCCATTGAGTTCTCAGTGACCTGAGTCCTCGGTCATGGGTTCTCGGTTCTTATTATTAAGGCTAAGTCTTTATAGCCGTTAGTTAGGAGAATGTTATGTATAATAGGCTAAGTCTTAGTCACTAAAGTTATCAGAATCTAGCTATAATCGAATTTGTCATTGTAAGGTCCATTTAATTAGTAGTCTTTCATATTTGTAACTAGTGTACGTTTACTTTGTTTATTTATTTACGTCTGTATGTTTGGTCCCGAGGCATTTGTAATTGGGGCCCATTGGGCATTACTAATGAAAGAGGTGTATGAGTAAACACACATATATAAGGTGTGTGTATCTCATACACCAACCTAACCCTTTTGCTAAATATTATCCAAGTAACACAAACTCTCTCTTCCTCCTACCCCTCTCCTCATTTTTGGCCTCAATTAAGTCACCACAAGATCCGAGATATTGGTCCTTACTAGTTGTTTCCGCCAACTAGTGAAGAGGTTGATCCAAGACAACTAGTTCTTAGTTTGTTGTGTTGTTTAATCCGACCACGGAACCTACAATTGGTATAAGAGCTTTCGGGATCGACTAGTTGTAGATCTTGGGTCACAACCTTGGATTTTGGTCTTGTATGTGAAAAGACGGATTTTGGATAAAATAAGTGATTTTCGGGTTTTTGAGTTCTTGAAGTTCTTTAAAATATTTAAGTTGTTCATGTTCAAGAAGATAGTTCAATGTTGTTAAAGTTGGTGTTTGTGGTGTGTGAATCTTGAAATATTTGTGTTTGTATTGTTGTGCATGTGAAAGAATACTTCAAAAGTTGTGTTGTACATGAAAATAGATGTGTTTGAGAAAGATGATGGAAAGTAAGTTGGTGACCTTCATTTTTGTAGTTGAATGTGTGAACTCAATTGCAATCGATTCAATTGTAGAGAATTTGGCATTTGTGAATTATGTTTCTTGGAGAAGCTTCCTCAAAATTCAACAATCTCAGCCAAACTTGCATACAATATCAGCCCTAGCCAAACTCGCATACAACCTTAGACCTCATTTAACTCGCATACAATCTATCCTGAGTCACTTACATTCTCATCACACACTCACATCACCAATACTCGCATACAATACTTAACCATAATCCTACTCGCATACAATTTCCACAGCCTTAAACCAACTCTCATACATTTTGTTACAACCCAACCCTCATCTAACTCGCATACATCACCAATACTAGCATTCAATTATCAGTCGCATACATCTTCTCCATGTACTCGCATACATTTTCTCACACTTCCCACATTTAAGCCTTAGTCCCACTTGCATACAATCCTTAGCCTTAGCCCTCATCTAACTCGCATACATCCTCATCTAACTCGCATACTTCATACTCACATACATTCCCTACCCAACTCGCATATATATTCTCCTATACACTCGCATATATTTGCACCACTCGCATATAATGCTCCCAACTCGTATACAACTACCCTAGCCCCAACTCACAATCCTACTCGCATACAATTCCACCATTGGTCGCTTACATCAGACTTAGATTACAATCATCCTTACTCTCATACACACTCCCAACTCGCATACACCCACAGCCAACTCGCATACACATACAACTCATCCAACTCGCATACACTTACACAACCAACTCAGTCAACTCGCATACATCTCAGCCCACCCATAGCCTTAGCCTAACTCGCATACATCTCATCCTTAACCCTCTGCCTTAGCCGAACTGGCATACACTTCTGTCACTACAACCCAGCCCTCATCAAACTCGCTTACAAGTCCACTCGCTTACAATATCAAAAAAAAAGTGAGACTTCATTCCTGAAAATTTTGGCAGAAATATTTATTTTTTGATAATTTCGGTGATTTTTTTGGTGGGAAAATCAAAAAAAATTGTTTTAAACGAATTTTTTCTGGGATATTCCTAGTGTATTGGGTACTCTTCTCTCAAATTTTATTGACATATTTTCCGGACAACTATTTATGCATTTCGGTTGGCCGAGGGGGAGACAACGAGTAATTTAAGGAGGAGTTTATTAGTGATACATGTCTTGCAATTCTAAGCTTGAAGGAAGTCTCAACATGAGGGAATGCCAAAAGGACATGTTAAATGAAGAATTCAACATGTTTAAACATACTCAAGGAGAATCGGTTGCCTCTCTCATCAACAGATTTGAGTCACTCGTTACTAAATTGGTATCATCCATGAGTTATCTGAGATCAACATGAAGTTGTCGGATTTACTGCCTTATATATGGAACAGCAGTGCGATTACCATAAGGAAAATGACAAACCTGGATACCTTAACACTCTCAGAGTTGACTTCTACGATCAAGTCTTTTGAATCAATGGATGCCAATCTTCGAATAAACAATCAGTCAAAAGAAAATAAAGATGAGACAAGTGTTATGGGTGTAAGCAGTCAAGCAAGTCCTATCATCCCCGAGTGTGCTGCAAGTGGAAGTAGTCAAGCAAGCACCTCTTCAAGCACCTTAGATGGAATTCCTACACCTGCCTCTCTCATTCCCGAGGTACACAAACTCTGCTCACAAGCCTGTATTGATAAAGTCCTTCACTATAGAGATCACTATTTTAAAATCCTAGATCAAATACGTAGCATTAAATGTCAGAATGATGAATATAAAAAGGATGAAAAGATCTACGCTACTAGGATTAAAACTCATGGTAATGATATGGCAAATCTTAGGGAAAAAGTTACCATTGCTACAAATTTAGCCAAACGTCATGAAAATCATGTAATTTAGCTAAACGATAAGATTGTCAAGTTAGAACTTGAATCAACCCAAAGAAAAATTTTCATAGAAAACTTTGAGTTATCATCTGAAAAACTAAATAAACTAATTGGGGCACAGATGGGATTAAGAGTAAAGTTAGAAATAGGCTATGATAGTTCTGCAGTTCCACCTCCTATCAATGATAACTATACTAGCCTTCCTCACTTTAGTTTTAATTCTCCACCTGAGGATGAAATGTTCTATGGCATTGGTCATGTGCCAAAGTCAAAGACATTTGTACCCGCTGCTCCCAAGACTGTTGATTCAGCTGTTTCTTCAGTTAGTCCTAATAGTAGTTGATCTTCTATAGCGGGTTGTGTAGAAGAAAAGGGGTGTGTGGAAACAAACAAGGGTTGTGGAGATAAAAACGTACTTTTTGATTCATCTATTGTCAACCCTGACTGTAATAATATTGATTCCAAAATCATTTTGAACTATGATGTATTTGATGAGAGTGTTCATGTTGGCACGACTCTTGAAAATGAAAATGATGTTTCCATTTATGATAGTGACTGTGAAACTATTTTTGATGAAACAATTGTTGATAGAAACGTGCATGAAAAGGTATACGTGAATACTAACTTACCTAGTTGTTCGTCAAATAGTTGTAAAGTTGAGGAAACCAAAGTTAATGAAAATTGTTTTGAAAAGGAAAAGGCAAGTACATATGGTAAATATGTCCCGCCTCATAGAAACAATTTTTATCAATCTACTAATCAATATTATCAACCTCAACTGTACAATCAATTTGATAATAGCTATTACGGTTATTATCCACAAGATTATGTTAACTCTTTCTATACACATGTTTTTGATGATCGGGGTCATAGATCTGACAACTTGTTTGTTCCCGTACAACCATCTCCTTATTTTCCACAACCCATGTATTATCATTCTGACGATTTCTATAGGGAAGATAGAAGAAAACTTTGTTTTGTATGTGGTAACCCGTCTCACCTTTCAAGACATTGCAAGAGCTGGCATAAGATGAAAAGAGAAACGAACAGTAGGTTTAATCAATTCCGTTCAAGAGCTAAACCAAGCTCAAGAAAAAGAAATAACCAACCTGACAGTTCTACCAGCGAAATGATGTGAGATCCAGAAATAAAAAGAATGATAATCATCCTTTTTGGATAACCAAAAAGGAGAGAGCAAAAAGGAATTCGAAGACTGAAAAGTCTAAGGATTCATTGTAAACAAAGCAGAGAAGAAATCCAAAGATTGAAAAATCCGAGGATTTCGTTTTGAAACCAAGGAGAAGACAGTCTCGAAAATCATTTCAAAACAAGAAACCCGCATGTGCATGGAGTCCTAGAGACTGTTCCTCCGATTCTGACACGTCCCATAACTTCATAAATAAAGATGAGAAAATGACTTTTGACAACCTTGTGGTTGACCCTCCCGAGACAACTAAGTCTCGGGAACCTGTATCTAATTAAACTGTTAATGTGTGAAGGGTCAGCCAAGACATTCTGTAAATAGAATTTGGTACTTGGATAGTGGCTGTACCCGACACATGACAGGAGACGAATCCTTGCTGTTTGACATTAAACCGTTTGATGGTGGATACGTTTCTTTCGCTGGTGATATAGGTGGGAACATTACTAAGCATTACGTTTCTTTTGCTGTTTTGATCGAAAGCTTGTCTCAATTGAACGGGTTGATTCTGATGACAACTATGCAGACCTATTTACTAAAGCCTTTGATCGTGCCCTATTTTTGTTTCTCGTTGAGTCACTTGGCATGATCTCTTTTGTACAAAATTATGTTTTATTTTTATTTTTATTTTCATTTTATTTTTACTTTATTTTATTTCTTAAATTATTATAATTTTATATTTTATATTTTATTTTTATTTTTTCTTTACTTAAAAGTTTATTTTACTTTAGTTCTTTTTAATTTAGCTTAAAATTTTCATTTATTTTAGATTTTAATCTTTTATTTTTAATTTAAAGTTTTAACATTTTTAAACTTTGGTTTTATTTTATTTTGTTTCAAATTTTAATTTTTATTTTATTTTATTTCCAAATTAGACTATTTTCTTTTAATTTATCTAAGTTTTCTTTATCTTTTTATATATAAAATTGTAAATATCTTTCAAATATGTCACAATTTTAGAGAGAGAAACTGAGTTAAATTTAACTCACCAAAAAGATTTTACCTTTGTTAAGAAAAAAAAAAGTAAGTCACTTGACTTTCCAAAAATATTTTATATTATTATTATATTTTAAGAAAATCTAAAAAGACCTTAAAAATATAATCTCTTGGTTAGAGGGAACTCCTGCTTAGAGGGGGTCGGATAATATAAAAATTAAAAAAAAGTTGAGAAATCGATTCGACCTTTGGATCATGATAAGAAATTGTCTTAGGTGATCATAGCACATGAAAAGAGTAGAAGCTAACAAGAGCATCGCTTGATGTGCAGATAGGCTTAACAAATGAGTAAGTATCATTGTAATATAAACTTAAATATCTGTCTTTGCTAGTGGTTACACTCTTATGAAGCGGTTGCGGACTCCAAATAAGTCATATTAATTAAGGTAAAATGTTATTATTTAGTCATACACGAGCCCGTTAGTGTTTGATCTCCATAAAAACTTATAATATTTCTTGCTTTAGAATCATATATTGAAAATCAAAATTGTTAAAGCAGAAAAACTCCAAATTTCTCAAAAATTAACAACAAAAATGTTGATAATTTATCAAACAAAAAGAGGTATATTAGAACCACGTAACGTGGGGCAAACAAGTAAGTCCTAAACACTTTATATGAAGGCTTGTAAGTCCAGACGGCATGTAAGTCCATGGTTCAACCTTTACAAATGTTTGAAAGAAAAGTTGCAAAAGTTCATGAAAGCTCAAACGTTTTGATCAATCATTAGGGGGTCGGAGTTAATTCGGGGTGATACTGATGAACACAAAGTATGCCCGAGGTATGATGGAGTATGTAACATGTTGGATTAACAGGGGACCACACAAATATTTTTCTCAACTATACCTTAACGTGTTACGGTGAAATCAAATTACTTGTTAAGCTTAAAGTGGACCAACATATCTACAATCGCCTTTGGGTTTTTAGCATAATAATATCCAAATAGAAGTGTGATCTAGGACGCTATAGGCAATATGACTCAATGTCGTGATCTTTCTCACAAAAAACAAGTATCATAGATTTTTGTAAATTAATTAATATAACTAATATAATATTAATTCTCTCTTCATCTTAATTTTTCAAATTTTTACCTTATTTTTAAGTTTTTATTTCATTTTAATTTACATGCTAAAATTAGTTTAACTTGTATTTATTTTAATTTTATTTTATCTTATTTCATTTAACATTTGATTTTATTTTCTTTGATTCTATTCATTTACTTTCAACTTTTATTTTTAACTTTATTTTAAAATTTTATCTTTACTTCTAACTTATTTGATTTTATCTTATTTTATTCTTATTTCTTAAGTTATTTTACTTTTGTTTTCATCTTTGTAATTATTTTAAAACTTCTTTTAAATTTTGTATAAATTTTATTTTTGTCCAAAAAGTTTCATTATCTGTTAATTTAAACATTTTAAAACTTTATTTTACTTTAAACTTATTTTAAAATTTTAATTTTATTTTATTTTAAAATTTTTATTTTAATTTTTAAGTATTTAGTCAAAATGGATTTTTGTTTACAACAAGGTCCTCATTGCATTGTTTGTTAAGTATTAACCCGATAAAATATATCTTGAAAAGTGCTTGGATGGAGACGATGATGAGTCAGAAGTGAGATGGCAAGGATGAAGATAAGTATGATAGCTATGATGATACTCGTGGTGATGGTAGTGGTAGTGGAATTGGTAGCGGTGAGGCTACCGGAAATAAGACGGCTGATGCTGAGCCGTCAAAGGAGACTGAGAAAACGAGGGAATCGGAGGCTACGGTGGAGGCTGAGCTCGCCTCTTTACTAAATGTTTGTTCTTTTGCAGGAACCATTCCCTCTATTCGAGAAAGCCGTGGATGAAAATAATGATGAAAGTGATGATGGCATCAATTATTCTCCCGATCCCAACACACCAGTTAGGGAGAATGTTGAGCCAGCCGTTGATATACATGTTGTCACTCATGTTGCTGCACCTGCTCAAAGAAACTCAAGAAAAGGAACAAAATTCTACAGCGTGAGGAGGATGGGAAGCATGTGAATGAGGTCAAAGTTTCTTCACGACTTCATTGCATGGGAATTCGACAACGAATACGGTAAAGTTATCATACATTGCACTCGCAGTCATGAGCTGACGTTCTTTGATGAGCTTGAATTGACAGAACTTGGACTCCGGGACCTCAAGAAGCTAATAGAGTTACCCCTCTGTACAGTCGAAGATGTTCGTCGTGCTAACACGGACGCCATCGTTGGAAAGTTCAACAAGTTTGTTAGATTAATTGATGAAAAACAACCATTTGAAGAAGATCCAGATGATGTATTCGACTATGAGTCCGAGTGCGAGTGGTGAGAAGGAAATAAACCAAATACAAAAGACTAGAGGGAGATTGTAAGGTTCATTTCATTAGTAGTCTTTCGTATTTGTAACTAGTGTACGTTTACGTTGTTTATTTGTTTACGTCTGTATGTTTGGGCCCGAGGCCTTTGTAATTGGAGCCCGTTGGGCATTATTAATGAAAGAGGTGTATGAGTAAACACACACATATATAAGGTGTGTGTATCTCATACACCAACCAAACCCTTTTGCTAAATATTATCCAAGTAACACAAACTCTCTCTTCCTCCTACCCCTCTCATTTTCGGCCTCCATTAAGTCACCACAAGATCCAAGATCTCGGTCCTTACCAAGGTTGTAAAAGTCGTTTGGCGCTCCCAGGGCGGTCGACTAGGGAGTTGCGAGTACTCGGTCTAGGCGGGGTGTACTCGGGGAGTACTCGGACATGGTATTTTATAAAGAAATTCATTTTTCGAATATTATATATACGTCAAATATCAAAAGTTTACGAAATATTCTACAAAATACACACGAAAAATACAAAAACAATCAATAGCACATACATATTAGTTCAAAAACATGTCTCAATTGATGAAAGACGTACCTCAATTGAACTTAAATAACAAGTTTGAGAGTTTAGAACTTCGAATCGTATGATAATAATGGTGGTTGCGATTTTAGAACAGAAATTAGGTTGCGTTTTAGCGTGAAAAGGAAAAAAGGTAGAGGTGGGCTCTTGGAGAAATTGAGTTTTTTAATAAAAGTCAAAATTTTGTTAAGACCGTGTTGGACCGCCTAGGCCGAGTAGAGCCACCTAGGTCCGATTCTGAGTTTTTTGACCTTGGAGAAGAAAAGCGGTGCAGTGAAGTACCGAGGAGCGCCTAGGCGCCGAGTACTCAGCCGCCTAGGCCGAGTTTTACAACACTGGTCCTTACTAGCTGTTTCCGCCAACTAGTGAAGAGGTTGATCCAAGACAACTAGTTCTTAGTTTGTTGTGTTGTTTGATCCGGTCACGGGACCTACAGTCATTCTAACTATTATGGATCGATTTCTTATTATTAATTTATGAATTTCGTTTATTACTAATAGCAACCGTAATCGAACAACCAAATCACGCCCTATTGAATACGGCTATGGTTCGGGTTAGTTTTAAACTTCTTTTGAATTGTTTTATCAAGTTAGGTTAGTTTACTATTTGATTATCTTTTTCATAAGCAAAGAAGAATATGTTGTTTTAATTTTAGCATTATAGTTTTTAAAATTTTTTGGTTTTATGGTTTTTTTCTAGGATACTCGAAACCTGATTAACCCAACCTGAAAAAACCCGAACCCGAATTACCCGAACCGAAAACACCCTTGAGAGATTTGGGTTAGGTTTCGGGTCAAGATTTAAAATTTTGAAACCCGAATAACCCGACCCGAAACCCGAAGAACACCCCTACCTCCTCCTGATCATAATGAATTACATTATTTTCAAAGGGTAATGAGCACTCACCATGCCTAGCGAAGAAGCAGCTAATAGTAATGAGCACTCAACATTCCCACCCATACAGATGGTGACGACATCCGGGTAACCATAACTTTATATAGGCAGGCTTTGAACCCCAACTTTGAGATCATGACCCCTCTTCTACCCTGAAAAACATTTTCCCGGATTCAGCTTGAAATAAGACTTCCTTAGGTTGTCCAAAGTTTTCTACATATCTGCCAATATATCTTTCTCTTCATTACATTTTATGACAACGTAAACTTCTAAATTCGGGTTGTGTGGGTGGGTAGGTGGGTGGGTGGGGGGGGGCAAAGACTTAGTGCATTACTCAGTTGAAATTTTGCCCCAACAATTTTTAATTGGAAAAACATTTTCCTGGATTCAGCTTTAGATGCGACTTCCTTGGGTTGTCAAAGAGTTAAGGCTTTAGGATTTAAGGTTGTGATAATTGTCATTTTTCTCTTTTTCTTCACTTAACATTTTGATTTGATAGTAGCCTTTGCATGTGCCCAATAAACATTTGAATCGAAATTGTGCCATGGAGTCAACTTTCAGACCGATTTCAAGAAGAGGACATGTATCCATAGGGCATGTCTTGTTAAGATCTTTGAAATGAATGCACATCCTCCATGCTCCAGCGTGTTTCTTCACTGTGAATGGGATGGCAATCCATGTGGGATATCTAACCTCTCATAGTATTCCTACTTGAACAAGGACTCGGACTTGTTATGACTTCCTAGTTTCGTTTGGGACCCATTTTCCTTTGCTTTTGAGCTACTAGAACGGCTGTGTTCTTGTGTTCCAGTTGAGACTTATGTGAAATAATTGAAAATAGAATAATATAATAGTTAATATTTTTTGAGATTATTTCATCTACTTTTAAATTGAAGTATTGAACTAGTTATTTATATCGTGTTTGTTTTTATTTTATTTACTATAACACAAAAGCAAATTGAAAATAAGCAGAGTCAGTATTTCGGACCATTATCTTACAACAATACCAAAAGGATAACGAGAAGTCGAGAACTATCTGTGCTTGTGTTGTTGAATATATATTTTATCTCCCGTTGTGTGGCATGTTCATAACATCATCGGTATGGTCCAGTGTTGGGTAACACAATAGGTTTGGTCGGTTGGTCGATCATTCATGATTGAGACAAATTTCCGAGCCCACCTCAATTCACAATGGTGAAGGATATAGTGGATTTCCCAAATATGCACAAGAAAATCATCGAGGAATGTATAGTTATTTAAGTAATTTCATATCTTACATGTTGGGTGATTTGTAAAGCAAGAAATGACAAGATTTTTAAATAAAATAATATCATGGTGAACAACTTGGTGAACGAAATTAAAACAACTACGTTTTTGTGAGTGTTTATTAGAAGAGAGGTCTAAGCTTGGATCGGGAAAAATTGGGCAAATTTAATTTCGTCAATTTTCTTTAATAATTTTCTTTGTAGTTCATCTAGCCTACTATTGTGTTTGTAACTTTGTTTGTGCAGGCTTCTTGTGACTGGTGAGTTGCCATTTTCTCTTTGTTTATAAATTTGGCCTTTTCTCTTAATATACACAACCTCCTACATAATTTAGACTAAATTGTTTTGCCAAATTATTCAAAAGCAATTATGAAAAAACAAAGCTTTAATTAGAGGAAGAATCGGTAGAGACAATACTGATTTAGAAATATAAAGTTATAAACGTGTGGAGGATGTTGGACTCGGTCTGCCCAAGAGACATATTAAATTGATGTGGCTAGTACGTTATGATCCAAGTCGGGTCATACCCAATAACAAGCTAGACAAACACCGATAATATTCGTTCATATATGATGTGATCATAACAAATGAATATTAACACTTGAGTTATTTGGAAAGGGGTTTCTAAATAAAATGTACTTGTGTAATAAACAAATCATATGGATGATTTATGTTTTATGAAAGAACATTACATAGTGTTATTTAAGTTGGTTAAATAACAATATGTGAATAATAATAACCAAGCATGTCTCTTAACATATAATAGGTTTTATAAGTTATAAGTTATAAACTTATAAAAGTATATATGTATGGATATATATGTATATATGTTTAAAGTTTTATAAAAGAAAAGATAACAACTCTTTCAAATGTAATATTATTATATGTTTGAGTGGAGACATGCAAGGTGAGTGGAGACATGCAATGGTTATTATTGGTGGAGAGAAAGATGCCTTTAAATAAAACCAAGTCTTTCTCTTTCATTCTTTCATAACACACATAATTTCCAAGTAAACTTTTCTCTCTTCCTCTCTTGGGTATTTTCATCCAACATAAGAAAAGAAGAAGAAAATTTCAAGTGCAAATCCTAGCTAGAAGTGGTGTGTTGTTGAAGCTTGGGGTATGCTAGCTTGAGGAGCTTCCATATTCAAGTTCTTACCTTTCAATCATCATCTCTTTCACCCGGTTTTGTCATATTGAAAGGTAGTAGTAACATGCATGGACTTATAGTGACATGCATGTATTTGATAGTGTGTAATTCGTATTTGGATCCGGGTTTGGGTTTTGCATGTTTAAAATTGGTTTTATACATATCATATTAACAAGATTTAAAACTTTTATATCCGCTGCGTTTTTGGTAAAATAGGGATTTTATCACTTTGATAATCTTGTTAAAACCCAACAATGGCATCAAAAGCCGCTTATACGAATGCATGCTTCATTAGACCCAAAATTTTTTGGGTTTATGGTGGGTTTCACCATTTGGCCGAAACTTTTTGGGGTTTTGGTTACCCCATGGTTTTTCAAGGTTATACTTTACATGCATGTGGTAATCTTGAAAAACCAAGTCATTTGGATGATTGTTTAGTTTGTTTGGACAAAACCCAAAACTTTCGGTTTGCTTAAGCTTTGGCCGAAAGTTTTGAGGCAAAAGGGGAACCATTTTGATCTTGTATTATTGCATATTTGGATGTGTAATAGATGTTCATAACCTAGCCATGGCCTTGTGTTTGGTTGAATGATTGTGTTGGTTGTTTGTTCATTCGATTTGGTTGTAATATTTATTTGGGTTTGTAATCTATTTATTCATTCATATGGCTTGTAAATATAAGTAGATTAGATGTATTTCTTTTATTAGAAAAATGTATTAGGATATATTTTGTAAAAGAAGATGCATGGATGGAAGCCCAAATAAAATGATGAAAACCACAACACCGGGAGTAAACACTTGGAGCATATGGATGCGGAATCAAGTGGGAGTTCACCGACACAAGTGCATGTTCTTTTGGGTCCCTTAGGAGAGACTTTTTGACACACTTGTCTTCGGTCAACAAGTGTGGTCAATATTAGGAGGCTATGATTATGAACTTGTGGTTGTGTATATTTTGTGCTTGCATGGTTGATTTACTTATTATTTGCAATATGGTTTGCTTAACAACTTAAAATCAACTAGCATAAAATTGGTTCCTTAGAAATCGTTTGGTAATAAAAATTGGTTTTATTAATAACTAATGATTTCATAATAAAAATGGGTTTTATTAATTGGAACTTTGAAAATGGGTTTTTCAACTAAGTACCATACATTTGAATGCATGCAAATGAAAGGTACAATAAATAGTTTTCCAATCTAGAATTTAGAAAACTAAAATCCCTTTCTAAAAACAAGTTAAACACCATCCTTTTATACGACACTTAAGTCACTTGTAGACTTGAAAGTGAGTTAGGATCACCTAAGCACTTTTAAGAAAACTTGTGATCTTAAGGTGATTTTACAAGTACTTTTGGCATTAGGATCACCTAACCACTTGTATGAGTAAACTCACACGTGTGTATAAGTAGGACGACTTGATTTGAACCATGACTATAGGATCACCTTAACATGGCGTTCAAAGGTGTTGATGGGATTTAACATACCAACTAAACATATGATGTTTAACCGATCCCATAAAACTAGAAGTTGCAAAGGGTTGCAATTGTCAAACGTTGACTACCTTGTTAATTCGAATAGTAGGATAAAGGTTACCAAACTACCATTTGAATGAAACGTTGGGTCTAGATTTTAATCAATAATTGTCTTGGAGACATTTAAAGGGTATTAAAGATTAAAATTTTATTAATATCGAAAATACTAATTTGAACTTTGTTAAAATTCTTTTAGATGGCCGCAAACAACGCACCGAACGCAATTATCCCACACGTGCATAATCTATCACTAAGATGCATACTGGATAAGGATCGTCTAAACTTTAACAACTTCATGGATTGGTATCGAAACTTGAGAATTGTTCTCAAGCAAGAAAAGAAGTCTAATATTTTAGACGATCCTATTCCCGATGAACCCGATGTCAATAACTTGGATGCCTATGCGGATTGGTTAAAATACACCGAGGATTCGGTGCAAGTTTCTTGCCTCATGTTGGGAACAATGATTCCCGAGATCCAAAAGGATTTCGAGAATCATGGGGCGTATGACATGATAACCCAACTTAAGGAAATGTTCCTTACTCAAGCTCGGGTTGAGCGATTCGAAACGGTTCGAGCGCTTCATGCATGTCATATGGAAGAAACCCAATCTGTTTCATCTTATGTACTTAAGATGAAGAGCCACATTGATCGGCTTGAACGGCTTAACTGTCTCGTCTCAAAAGAGTTAGCCACGGATTTAATCCTAAATGGCTTAACTAAAAGTTTTGAGACATTCGTCATGAACTACAACATGAATGGATGGGACAAAAGCATTTGTGAGCTTCACGCAATGCTTAAGACAGCCGAGGCCGGCATGGGTAAAAAGGTTTTACCCGTTCTTGCGATCAATGAGGGTGGCTCAAAGAAAAGGCATCACCCGGAACCAAAAGCAAAGGTTGCCGTTGGTAAGGGGCAAGTCAAGAAGGGGATCAAGGGAAAGGCAAAGGCGGAGCCAAAGCCAAAGAGGCTAAAGGTTAGCGCTGAGGATCCGTGCTTTGGTTATGGTGAGATAGGTCATTGGATGAGAAACTGTCCTACCTATCTCAAGGAGTTGAAAGCTAAGAGGGATGCGGGGAAAACCTCAGAGACAATACTGATTTAGAAATATAAAGTTATAAACGTGTGGAGGATGTTGGACTCGGTCTGCCCAAGAGACATATTAAATTGATGTGGCTAGTACGTTATGATCCAAGTCGGGTCATACCCAATAACAAGCTAGACAAACACTGATAATATTCGTTCATATATGATGTGATCATAACAAATGAATATTAACACTTGAGTTATTTGGAAAGGGGTTTCTAAATAAAATGTACTTGTGTAATAAACAAATCATATGGATGATTTATGTTTTATGAAAGAACACTACATAGTGTTATTTAAGTTGGTTAAATAACAATATGTGAATAATAATAACCAAGCATGTCTCTTAACATATAATAGGTTTTATAAGTTATAAGTTATAAACTTATAAAAGTATATATGTATGGATATATATATATATATATATATATATATATATATATATGTTTAAAGTTTTATAAAAGAAAAGATAACAACTCTTTCAAATGTAATATTATTATATGTTTGAGTGGAGACATGCAAGGTGAGTGGAGACATGCAATGGTTATTATTGGTGGAGAGAAAGATGCCTTTAAATAAAACCAAGTCTTTCTCTTTCATTCTTTCATAACACACATAATTTCCAAGTAAACTTTTCTCTCTTCCTCTCTTGGGTATTTTCATCCAACATAAGAAAAGAAGAAGAAAATTTCAAGTGCAAATCCTAGCTAGAAGTGGTGTGTTGTTGAAGCTTGGGGTATGCTAGCTTGAGGAGCTTCCATATTCAAGTTGTTACCTTTCAATCATCATCTCTTTCACCCGGTTTTGTCATATTGAAAGGTAGTAGTAACATGCATGGACTTATAGTGACATGCATGTATTTGATAGTGTGTAATTCGTATTTGGATCCGGGTTTGGGTTTTGCATGTTTAAAATTGGTTTTATACATATCATATTAACAAGATTTAAAACTTTTATATCCGCTGCGTTTTTGGTAAAATAGGGATTTTATCACTTTTATAATCTTGTTAAAACCCAACAGAGGATATGTGAATCAATCCTTATATATATTGTTGATGTTGAACTTGGAAGTGGACAACGAAACGAACACATGCAAACAAATCAAATGACTCATCTTGCTCGAAGGTCTTTTCTGAATTATTAATCTACTTACTATAAAACAAGATACGTATGATGATCAGTTGATCTAGAATATGGACTCAAACAAACGATTCAAATACTGAAACATAATAACCTGATTCGAGATGGGAGGTCTCTGATTACCCAATTCGAGATGAGAAGTCTCCGATTGCAGGGTTAAAAAAACCTAATACTTCGATAATAATAAACATCGACATCCTCATCACTATAACAAAATAGGGGTGAGCACGGTTCGGTTCGGTTATTGGGTAAAACCCAAACCTAAACCTAAGCTATCGGTTATTTTAGAATACCAACCAATCAGTTTTCGGTTATTCGGTTTTCGGTTATTTTCGGTTTCGGTTTAGGTTATTTTCGGTTTTTTTTATTGTGAGTAGACATTACAAAAAAAAAAAAATAGAGTACCTCATACGTATTGAATTCAAAATACAAAAATAGGCACGTGTTATGTGGAACCAAACAAATACAAAGTTGTTTGAGTAGTAGAGTTTAAAATTCAACAACGTTCTTAATAAAAAAAAACTAAAGGTTTCCCGAATCTTCATTCATTGTCTTATTTATCTTCAAAGTTTAGACTCAATCTTGATCATCTTCATCACCGTCAATGGTAGATTCTTTTGTTGTTACGTTTCTGGTCATAACATCTTAAAAAAAACACGTAGAAAACATAGGTTCGATTAATCGGTTCGGTTCGGTTTTTTTAAAATGGATAACCTAACCTAAACCCAAAAAGCGGTTTTTCGAAAAACTAAAAATTTAACCGCCGGTTAATGCTTCGGTTCGGTTTTTTCGGTTATACGGTTTCGGTTCGGTTAATTCGGTTTTATGCTCACCCCTATAACAAAATATATAAATAAGCACTGGTAGAATAATAACTTGCCCTAAATTTAAGCTACCCTTTATTAATAGAATACTAATCAGTCCTAAATTTCTGCTACTCATTAATCTACTATCCCCTCTTTTAATAATTGATTTGACCAAGATATGGGACCGTATCATCAGCTTTTCATTAAAGTAATCGAAAACATGATAAATATTAAATCTATGAACATGTTACAGCGAAGAGAATAGTAACCGTAACAGAGTATGGTGTAGTCGACATGTTTGTCATCTAAATCGAGATCCCCTTTAAGATGTATAGTTAAGGATGGTGTTAGGGTTCTTGAAAGGAACCCGATTTAGGTGAGAGGAGTCACACAAAATTGTATGTGTGGTTTTTTATTAGGTTATGGTGCTAATTTTATCTCTCTTTATATACACCCAAGGAGAAACCTTTTATTAGTTTTTTTTTGAACAGCAAACATCAATCAATTAACTTAAAGAGATTACATGAACCAAACACCCAGCCAAAAGCTGAGACAACCACCCAAACAAACATAACAATTGCCTACACCTAAACTCCAAAATTCCTTTAGCAAGCTGCAGTGAAGACTTTTGAACCACACCACTCAACTCCAAGACCAAACACCAAGAGCACTTAGACCCCACACCTCAATTTATTCAACCCTCTTTAGCACCCTGCAGTCCTGCACCCGTCCCCTTTAACTCTAACCCAAGTCCCTTGCTAATTAAACACACATAATTCATCCTAAACCATTGACATTCCTTTCTCCAACTATAATATCTCTTAACTGATTTTCAAATCCAGCCATTTGAACCCCCAATAACTCTCCTACTAAGCACGTTTCTTGAACCTCCAGATCTAAATCATTTGAACCCCCAATAACTCTCATACGAAACCTTTTATTAGTTAATTAAGGATAATATGATCCATCAACAATTATCAAATTAATATATGATAAGGTATAGTTAATATTTTGATATAATAATATATAAATGATTATAATGGCCACGTATAAATAAAAAATATATTACTATTTATTATTACATTTTCCCACATTTATTATGAGTATTAGATAAGCATGATCAGGATTTAACACTCATATTAGATTTAAATATAAACTGGAGCAGAAAAATATAGTCATTGAATTAAACATCAGCTCAAGACCCCCATTGATCATATTGTAATCCTTATTTAAAACATAAGTGGTTATGATCAAAATTTTCAAGTAATACCATTCTTACATTCTCCCACTTGGCTGAGTAATCTTTTATTATGAGTATTATATAAGCCTAATAAAGGATTAAGACTCATCTTAGCTTTAAACGTAAACTGGAGTAGAGAAATACAATCATCGAATTAAACATATGTTCAAGATCCCGTTAATCATACTGCAGTCCTTATTAAAACCTAAGTAATTATGATCAAAATTTTCAAGTAAGCCCTTAATGACGTTTGATTTTATAGTAATTTGTCTATATATACCGCAGTCCTTATTTAAAACCTAAGTAATCACCAGAACGTTTTGATTTTATAGTAATTTGTCTATATATACATGTATATAAGAGACATACAAAATCAAAAATGGTGAGGAAAAATAAATAGTTAATCATTCATAGTACGATATGCGGTTGTACATGGTCATTGTCTAGTCCCTTGATTTCAGCTGGATCTTACTTAGTCATGTCATAACTCACACAAATAAATGTGTCGGCAAGAGATTTAATGATGGGTTGCTATATTTAGAAAGATAACCGTTTGTTAAAGGCGGAATCAATAATAAACATACGGTTTCTTAATCAGTATTCAAAGGTAACCAACACAAACAAGATTCACTCAAAAGATTTCCATTCACATAACATTCATCATACAAAATTGGATAATCGATTTAGGGTTTCTTGAAGGAGGGTTTTTCCGTACGTATTCTAGGACAGCCGTCACTTTCAAGAAAATATTCTTTCTTATCCAAAAAGTGTAGAGGCTAGAATCCGTATTAGGCGGCGTGCCCTAAAACATTCTATTTATAGGCCTGCCACCCTAGGACAGCTGTCATTCCTTCTAGAAACCCCAAACATAAATACATATTCAAATTACATAATCAGAAAAGAGTCGAAGTGTAAAACAAGTCTTCCGGGTAGGCTTTGCATCAATCTTCATTTTCCAAGTACGCTGTGTACTCTGTCATCCTTCAGGACTTGGTAAACATAGAAGTGTGCCCGAGATCAGTTTCCGGGTAGACTTTACTTAAAGAGTATTTTACCAAGTAAAATACTCACCGGGTAGACTTCAATCTTCTTGACATTGCCAGACTTTTCCCGACAAACCCTTAAGAGAAACCTTGTTCTTCAATAGTCCATTTTAACTCCTTGCTATAACATAACTTATTAGCAAAGTGTACTCGGGAGTACTGCTCCTTGCTTGAGTTGAACTTTGCCCGATGTTACTTAAAGATATTCATCTAGATCATCAAGCTTGTTCGGACCACCATTATTAATGAATACCTTGCCCGATCTTCCAATCACTTGGCTTCATGGACTTGGTTAGCCAAAAGCTTACTCGGAAGTGAACTTTTCTTGGCTTTGAAGAACAGACTTGCTTGGATAAGTGAACCTTGCCCGGATTTACATAAACTAGTGAACCTTACTCGGCAATGCACTAATTTGCAAACCCTGCTCGGATATCCACTATAGAAGACTTCTTGAAGATAACCTTTCCCGATAGACAAAATATCGTACCCGGCTAAGTAAAAGCTTGCTCGGAGGTCTAAGGTGTGCCCGGATCCATACTTAGCGAATTCTGAGGAGGTTGAGAAGATTCCAATCTTCCATATACTTTATTTTGGTCAAATATTTGACTCAACAATCTCCCCTAGATTAGAACACCTCAGCTGACCCAAAACATTTCTAAGGTTACTTACACTTAGTCAAAATACACATCAAATTAAAAGTCAAATTACATATTCAAATAACATAAGCACATTACATAATCAAAAGTTGTCCGAAGACATTACATCACAAAGACTACTCTACTAATCTTGTCTCTTTCTTGAATTATGAGCGGCTTGTCTTCTATTGATTATCTCAGATGCAGCTTTCATTTTGAAGATATTAAGGATTCGGTAATGAGTATGACTTTCTGGTATAACCAAATCCCTTATATCCATTAAATCTTCATCATGCAGGCAGGTCAAGTCTTCATCTTTCTTAATGATCCCCAATATTTTTCCATCTGAGTTTCTCAACAAGTAATGGTCATCCTTTTCTTTTTACTCAATTTAAGCTATGATGCCATTCTTTTGTACTGTGTAATTGGGGCGGATCATTCTTCTTCCAAGACTTATGCATGTATTCATGTTTGACAGTGGATTCATTCCTGTGATATTCATCACAAAGTCTCTTTCAGCAATATCCATTCTTTTCAACTTTTCTGTCCTCTTTGACCTGTGAAGTTGACATTCTCCAACTTCTCTTTTCCTTTAAGAACTTGAACCCCTTGTCAGCTTCATCTCTCAAAAATTTTGACAGATCGTTCATCTGCCTTCCAGCCATCTTGTTTCTATTTCTGAAGTCATACAGATTAAGATTGGCCATTCTTTCTAGTTGCTCTTCTGTATACTCATGGAAGTCACTTCTTACAACAATTTCCCTCAATTGCCTACTTTTCATAATCACCTTCAAGGACTCAGTGACAGAATCAAAGTAGATTTCTCTTGGAAGATCCACATCAGATTGTGGTCTTGTTGTTCTTTGTTGTGCAGATCTACTTGATTCACCTCTTCCTCCTTGTGGTTGTCTTCTTGAGATTGGAGGCCTAAAAGGGATAGACTTCTTTGGTTTTCCAGGCCTTAAGTTGAAAACTTTAATGTAGATGGCCTCCACCATTTCTGTTGGAAGGTTAGCCAAATCAACAATATTCTGTCCTGCTAGTTATTTAAGATCCAGCAGCATTCTTGCCATACCAGGAGTGTTTGCCAATCCAGCAGGCACAAAACTTCCATCCAAAAAGGTTCTAGGGTTATCACTTTCCCTTAAAGATTTCTCCCATTTAGCCTTTTGTATATAAAAAAGTTCTTTCAAATCTTGTTTCTCCAAGACATTAAAATCTGCTTCACTCATTCCCCTTTGATCAATCATAACTCTTCTTAGAATATTTATCATCTCTTCATTTTCCCAAGGGACAATGGGTTCTTCTTCAGATTCAGGTTTCTCTTCTTGTGGAGTAGGAGTTTCAACTGTTCTGACCTGTTCTTTTAACTTCTCCCTCATGGTCTTAATTCTTCTTTTCTTTGCTTGAGGTTCATCAGTTGGTTCAGACAGTTTGGTAGAGCTCTCAGTTTGGACTCTCTTCAAATTTTCTTTTCTTTTCAACTTGTTGTACTGGTCCAACACTGATTCTCTAGATAGGTTCTCAACAATCTCAGGCTTCATACCTCTCTCCAGCAGATATCCACACATACCTCCATACTTTTTTCTTCAAAGTTTCCATCTTCTCAAGTTTTTCATTTTCTTTAACACATTTCTCAATCACCTTTTCTCTCTCACTGTTATATAGATCTTGGAGTTGGTCAAAGTTAAAGTGAGATAGATCTTTCTCTAAATAGTTATGCCTTCTGAGGTATTCTCTAAACTTTTGACTCTCCCTGTTTTTCTCTTCCATCTTTTTCTTCAAGGCATCTCTCTCTTTATCAAGTCTCTTTTGCAAGTGATCATCATCAAGATCAGCCAAAGATTCAAAACTTATCCCCTATCTTCTCAGCTTTACAACCAATGGATTACTCTTTTTAGCTTCTCTCATATTCAACTCAATGTTGGCTCTCTGCACATCTGTCATTTCAACTTGTGGAGATTCAACATTCACAGCTTCTCCACCTTTTCCTTGATCATCCTTGTTTTCATCAGAATCATCAGTTTCATCATCCTCTTTAGTTGATACATTGACTGTATCTATCTTTGGTTCATCTGAGGGTGGATGATCTAGATTCTGTTCAGACCTAGCAGGCACATCAGGAACACCTGGAATCTGTTGTCCTAGTTGCAGTGTTTGCTATGAAATTGCCCTGATTGGGCTATTATCATTATCACCTTCATCTTCAGGAGTCTCAACATAGCATTTGTTCTTTTCATCCCATCTCCCTCTCTTTGTTTTCCTCTCATCATTCCTTTTCTGTTCATCAGACTTCCTCTTTCTTGTATACACTTGTTCAAATCTTTTGGCTCTTTCCATCCTGATTCTAGTGATATTAGCCATCATTTCCTCAACAGATTCATCAGTTGGCCTTTCAGGTTCCTTTTGAGGCATTTCTTCAGATTCACAAGCCTTTTTAGATTCCTTTTCAGGTTGGCTTTGTGGTTGAAACATACTTATCACCATAGCCAAGGAATTTTCAACTTCCTCAGTTATGTTCATCATAATCAGTGTTTCAATTGCTTCTTGATCAGCTACATCATCAAAAAATTTCCTTTGCAAGTTTGGCTTGTTTGAACAAGATTTCTTGTTCTACCATTTCTTCAGGAGTCATGGATTGAGCCAGTATCTCCCTATCCCTTGTTTCTCTCAGAATGTTCTCTTGTTCTCTTAGGGCATCTTCATTGGCAATAACATCATCTTTAAATGACACATCTTTTTCTGGATATGCCTTAACAGGCTCTTCTACACTGATTTTTGCCTTTCCTTTCTCAATTCTCCTCCTCACATCCTCTTCATCCTTAGACTATACATAGTCATCAGTTTCTTTTTCTAGTGCTTCTAACTCAGGGTCATACTCTGCCCTCTTGGAGCTTTCTGGTTGTTCAGTTTGAGTGATGGGATCCTCAGCAGCAGTATTCCCTTCATTCAACACTTATGTCTCAACTCCAGTTTGAGTGTCAATTAAGACATCAGTAGCTATATTAGTAGTAGTAGCTACATTTTCCTCAACATTTGTCTTTTCAACCCTGTATTCTGTCTCAACATTCTCTCAATCCCTCTCCACATTTACTATTTCATCATTAAAATCGTAGTCTTGTTCTCCTACATCTGATCTATCACCATCATACTCATCATCCTCGGCTCTCCTCTCCTCACTACTCTCCTCACCATCATCATAAACATTCATAATCAGTTTTAAACTGCCTGCAGTCTCCACAACTATTACAGTTTCTTCAACATTCACATCAGAGACAGTTGGGATATTCTCATTCTCCCCCTATATTGGGGCAGCTGAGGTCTTCTCAACCTCCTGCTCCAAAGATTTGATTCTCATTTCAGCTTGCATCAGCTTCTCAATCAACATTACATTTTCATGAGTCACTTCCTCATTCCTCCTCTTCAATTTAGCATTTTCTAACATCAAATCCAAATTTCTTTGGAACAAGCCTGTGTAAGTGAGTGGTGCTGTGAAGAATGTTTCATGTTCAGGTTTTTCTGGGTTTGTGGTGTGGGTTTGAAATGTGGATAGTGGTGGTGATTGTGTATGAGGTGGGCTTGGAATAAAAGGATCAGAATGACTTGGGCTAAATGTTGGTGGTGTTTGTGGTGTTGGTGATTCATGTGTTGATGTTTCAGGTTGGCTTATGGTTAGGGTTTGGGGTGGGGATTGAGTGGCTTGATGTGGTGGAGTTTGTGGTGGTGATGGTATAATGGGTTGGTCAATGTGTGGTGGTGATTGTGGTGGTGTTGGAATAGGTTGTTCTTGTTGCTCAAGTTGCTCCCCCCTGATTAGGTGCAACAATATCCATAGCTACTCCAGCTCCTCCTTCATCTCCATCTATGTCATCATCTCCATCATAAGAACCATCATCATCACTCTTAACATCATCTCCTCCTTTCTCCTCTAAGCTTAACTCAGGCACTGGTATCACCTCCAAGTTATGATCTAACATCCATGACAGAATTTCAAATGGAACTTCAGAATTGAACCTATTGGCAGCACCTGGATTCTTAATTCTTTTATAAGTGTCAGGATTTTGCAGTAGGTGTGTTATGCCAATAGTGGGTAGATCTTGTAATTCTCTGTTGAAGATTATCTGTAGGAACCTTGGGTATTGCAAAAATCTATCCTTCTCAGCCTTTTTCAAATTTGAAACTAATCCCTCAAAGATCATCTTTGAGAAATTAAATGGCAAATCATAAATGATTTCAACAGTGGCATTTGCTAGATCATGACTCATCAAAGTCCATGATCCTTTTCGTGGAGCAAACCCCTGTATCACATGATGAATAAGGAATCTGTACAACATAGGGAACATTCCCTTTTGAAATTGCGCATCATGTACCGTTCCCTGATATCCCATTGTCTGTTCAAAGATCCTCATCAGGTGATCAGTATTGAAGTTTATTGGATTATGATCATCATCATTCAACATGTATCTCATGACCAGCAACAGATGCTTCGATTCTCTTTCCATTGATATCTTCAATAAGTTCGGCAGATCTCCAGAAATCCAGTGAATGATTTCTGTAGATGACAGGATTTTCAGTAAAGGCAAAACTGACATTTGACCGAGCCATCCATGTAATCATTCTTTCCATCGGCTCGTTGTCAGGTGTGACTTGCAAGAGTGCACACATATTATGCTTCTTCTCAAAGAAGTATTTGGGTTGGTCTTCTTCTACCATATCTGAACGTCATCAATAAACATATTCAAAGTGTAATTAGTTATAAAGTTCAGTGCTTTAAATAATTTCAAGGTATAAAAATGAAGAAGAAAGAGAGAGAAATCATCAAGAACCTGTTCTTCGACAAATTTATAACCTAATCACATAAATAGAGTATTAGTAATCAAATACATAATCAAAGCCCATTATAGTCTAATCGTGATCGGAAAACACATTAATGTTGCTTACCGAGTCGGAATTAGAGGGCTAAATCAAGTTAGGGTTTGGATTAAAATTTGAATGCGATGAGTCGGTTTAGGTTTCTTTGTGAGTAAGCAGTTGCAGTGAAAGGAGAGAGAGGGAAAAGTAATGTTGAAAATTTTGCCTAACTCCCTTGTATATACCTTTTGAAAGTGGGTTTTAAATGCCTTATGTCGTTTAGTGAGTTATTAGCTGTCACACAATAAAATTATCCACTTGATATATTAAAACATTTCTTTACCCTTTTAGTAAACCTTACTCGGAAAATTTTAACATATAACCAAAGTCTACTCGGTATACTTCCACTTACACAAAGCTTACCCGAATAATAAAAACATCAAACCTTGCTTGGTCATACCAAGTAATTTAAAGTCAAGACACTGTTGAAGAAAGCTTACCCGAAATACCAGATTTCTTGAGAAATTAAGCACAAGACAAATAATAAAGTATTTAGCATCAAATAAACATCCTTGCTAGGAATCAATTAAGATCCCCATATAAATTTATTAAACTCAAATTAAATGACTTAATCTAGCATAAACCCTATTAAAAAGAAAAACATAATCAATTAGACATACTTAATAAACATATCCAGTCAAGTATACTTGGAAGCATAGTGTGCACGAGCAATCTTCACAATGTTTTAACGTGCCCGAACAACCTTCTTATGCAAAGTATACCTGAATAACTTTCCTATTGTACAAAGTGTGTCCGGAAAAGGACTTCTAGCAGACAGTGTACTCGGAAAGTCAGGTTTTTAAATTACCAAGTATATTGAGGGAACAAAAATGTACCCGAAATATAAAGTGTGTCAGGAAAACAAAGTTTGCCCGAAAACACTTGTAATTTCAAAGAAATCATAAGCACAAATATCACAGAGCATGCTAGGAATGAAATTAAAACATATAAACAGATAAGTGTGCTACAATATAGAATTTCAAATAGCTTGCCCAAAACACCTATGTTAGCAATAAGCTTACTAGGATACACATATTCAATCATCAGGTATGCCCTTACCCGAAGGATTTCAACATATCAAACCATACCCGATCATGACAAACTTAAATAATAATATCTAAGTGTGCCCGGAAAGATTAACTAACCTTTCCTAACAACATATTCACACAAATCGCAAAGCTTACTCGGTGTACTAATCCTAAGTTCACAAAGTTTGCTTGAACTAACAATCAGCATATAAAATGCAAAGCTTGCCCAAAACAAGAAATCTTTGTTAAAAGCTAGCTACAACACATAATCATCTCAAGACTTCAAGCTTGCTCGGGAAATTAGTACAAGAGTGTACTCTACCCGAAAAGTGTAAACACTTCAAAGCATGCCCGAAAATCATAAACCTAGTCAAAAATGACTAAGCTTGCCCGGAAAGGTCACAAATCAAACCTTACCCGAAATAACATATTCAAACATATTCAACTGTTTTGTGCCCAGAAAGGTTATAAAACACCAAACCTTACCCGAACTTACATATTCAACCTATTAAAGGCAAAATGCAACACTTTTTGACTTAAACCATTTGTCAAAATATATTTTTCATTACAGATCATAGTTTAAGAGCAAATGGTGCATTTAGAGATCAAATTTCAGTTATATTTCTCTTCAAAACAGTTTCTTCCATTTTCTGAAAAGATCTCAAGAATGGAATCATATTGACTAAGTAGCTTTCTCAATACTTCATTCTCAGCATTATTATAACAACACAGATAGGTTAACAGTAGGTATAAACTTAGCATGAATTTCATCTCTTTGGTTATATGACTAAGGTTCAATTAAAGTATAATGCATTAACGGTCAACACTGTGCTATGATGCCTCATATCTCTTCTCAAAGATTATTTGGCTTTCCCCAAATCACCCCAATTTGACTCCAACCTCCTGTATTTGGTCAAAAAGCTTGTTTTTGTATGACAGATCTTATTGAATCTTTTTGTAATTTTTAATTTTCAAACATGTATAAAGGTTGAACGTTGGACTTACAGTTAAATAACATGCCTTTCATTCAAGATGAGACATATTTTGTCAACATCTTTGTAGTTCTTTGTTGTAACACTCTTGTTTGATAAAATATTTAATACACTTATCAACTTTTGGTTGATTTATTCATTCTTCCTCTTGTTTTGATATTTTCTCAAATTTTTCTAACACATGTTCTTTGTCATATTTAAAGATGTTTCATTTTTGGTTGACCAAATAACAACAGGCTTGCGTATGACTGGGTAATCACTTTTCTGCCTATCATTTGGAGAGGTTTATCTTGAGACATGCAAAGACAACCATGTATCTCCACATAAAGATTAGCATATTCATTATGTTTATATCACCTTAGATTTTACATCATCATGAGAAAGCAACCATACATGTTAATGACTATACTAAGGTCCTTTTAGCCTATTAAATCCATATGATTGGATAAGTAGTCAATGTACTATCATTTCCCAATAAATTGCAGTTTAATATTCAATCACCTCAATTTATCTTCATTGTCAGGTAAATGGCTATCCTGTTTGACCACAAGTGATTAGCAGGACCAAACATACATGTTAATATATGTCCTTTCAAAGTTAGAGTTTTAGACATAGTTTTAAGTGAAGGAATAAGAACCAAGTTATAATTACCCAAAATGCATTCAGTTTTCAGGTCAATGGCTATCCTTTGAATCTGTAGAGATTTAAGGACCAAACATACACAAGTGTATGTCCTTCCAACTGGGCAAATGACATAATTTTCAGCAAAAATAACTACTTGAGTCTTTTCTTTAAAACTCCTTCTTTTAAGCTTCTTTAAAGCTTGAACTGAATAATCTTATCATATCTCTACACCATTAATCAACTTGCTCATGTTTTGACCAAAATAGAGTATTTATGCAAAATTCATTATAGAATTCATTTTATCACTTAATTTTGGCATAAAAATTTTTTTGACATCAACAGTTTTAACATAATCAAATCTTAATCAAACTTAATATTATCAGGACAAGTAGACAGTACTGTCATTCAAAGTCTAACCTATCTTAATAACATCAGAAGATCAGATAAAGCACATATTCAAGCAATTAAGCAATGATGTCAGATAAGCTTACTCTAACAATTAAATCTTAACAGAGACACTTATACTAACATCACAAATGCACATCAACTGATAATCAAACAAGCATATCAATCAGATCAATCATGTCAAAACTATGCAATCATCATCAGTTAAAGCACATACTAGTTTACATATTTAGTAGCATAATCAGTAACATACTCAAGCTTATTCACATAACATTCAATTTGTGAAACCTCTAAATAAAATAATCAGTTAGCACATAGAGGTACACAACCAGGCACACATCCTTAATCAGATTTCATCAGAGTTGATCATTCCCAGGGCTTTCAAAAGAAAGTTGAACCTGGTTCTATCAAGTGGTTAGGTGAATAGGTTAGCCAAATTTTCACTTGTATCAACTCTTTGAATTTCAATCAAACCTTTTTCACTGCAATCTCTAATGAAGTGATGTCTGATTTCAATGTGCTTAGTTTTAGAATGTTGAACTGGATTCTTAACAGTAAAATATGCAGCAGTATTATCAATAAGAATAGGGGTGTTCAGAAAATTCAAACCATATTCCAGCATCTGATTTTGAATCCATAGAACTTGTGCACAGCAGGCAGATGCAGCAACATATTCAGCTTCTGCAGTAGATATTGAGACTGTTGTCTGCTTTTTGCATTGCCATGACACTAGCCTTTCACCCAAAAATTGACATCCTCCTGAGGTTGACTTTCTGCTCATGTTACAGCCATCATAATCACTGTCTGTATATGCAATTAGATCAAAAGTTTGGTTCTTTGGATACCAAATTCCTAAGTCTGGTCTTCCCTTTAAATATCTGAATATTCTCTTAACAGCATTCATGTGGGAGATTTTTGGACTTAATTGAAATCTTGCACACACACATACAGCAAACATGATATCTGGTCTTGTTGCAGTCAGATACATTAGAGATCCAATTTTGGCTCTACATTCATGTTCATCAACAGGCTCCCCTTTTTCATCTGCAATCATCTTTTCTTTGGTGTCCATTGGAGTTGAAGCAGTCTTGTACTCATGACAGTTGAACTTGTTCAAGATGTCCTGAACATATTTGTTTTGATGAATGAAGATCCCTTCAGCCTTTTGTTGAACTTGCAATCCAAGAAAGAAGTTCATTTCTCCCATAGAACTCATGCTGTATTTTGACTTCATTACCCCTTCAAACTCCATATACATTTGTTCATTAGTAGATCCTAAGATGATGTCATCCACATACACTTGTAACAGAAGTAAGTCTGATCCCTTTCTTTTATAGAAGAGTGTTTTGTTAATGGCTCCCCTTGTAAAACCATTTTCAAGAAGATGATTTGATAGCTCATCATACCATGCTCTAGGAGCCTGATGCAATCCATAAAGGGCTTTGTTTAGCTTATACACCCTGTTTGGGTGCATTGGATCCTCAAAACCTGGAGATTGAGCTACATACACCTCTTCATCAATCTTTCCATTTAGAAATGCAGACTTAACATCAAGCTGGAACACTTTAATGTTCTTTGAGGCAGCATATGCAAGAAAAATCCTGATAGCCTCAAGTCTTGCAACAGGAGCAAAGACTTTCTCAAAATCTATTCCTTCTTCTTGAAGACATCCCAGTGCTACAAGTCTACCTTTATTCTTAATCACCAAACCCCTTTCATCCCTTTTGTTTCTAAAAACCCATTTGGTTCCTATTCCATATCTGTCAATTGGCCTTTCAACAAGATCCTACACATGTAGATCTCTGAACTGTGCCAGTTCCTCTTGCATTGCTTCTACCCAACTATTGTCTTTTAGTGCTTGAGCAATGTTCTTTGGTTCTATTTGGGATAGAAAGCAGGAGTAAAGATAGATATTTGCAAGTTCAGAATGACTTCTTGTAACTCTTTCATGAAAATATCCAATTATGTTTTCAGAAGGATGATTATTTTCCACATAAGGAGTTTGTATAATCATATTTGTAGACAAATTTGTGTCAAGATTTGTTTCATTGAGCTCTGGTTCTTCAATGATCAAATCAGTTTCTGCATCATGAAATTTAGGTGCTTCATCATTATTTTGTCCTGAAGTAGATGCACCATTTTTTTCTAAATTCAATCTTTGAAATAGATCTTGAAATCTTGCAGTAGATGCAACTTCTTCTCCACTTTCTTGGTTGCCTGTGTCACCCTCATTCTGAACTTGATCATTCTGCACATCTTGATTATCTTGATTGTTCTCAGTATGATCATATTCACCAATGTCACATGAGGAATTCTTCACAAAAGTATATTCCTTTTTTTTCTAGCAACCTTCTTCCATAATTCTTCCAAGTCCAATTATTTCTTCTTTTTCTCTTCAATTTCACTAGTCTTGTAGAAAGATTCATTAAAGTCTTCAGGATAAATCTTGAAGGACCTTATCAATTTTTCATGATCAAACAGCCATGCTGCACCATCAACTGTATTGAATTAATTCTCATTAAAGATGATGTCAGATGATTCTATGAAACTCAAATGGTCTTTCACATAAACTCTGTAAGCTTTCGAGTGTGTAGAATATCCAACAAAGAAACAATCCAGGGATTTTGTTTGAAACTTGTTCAAATAGTCCCTTGTGTTCAGAAGAAAACATTTGCATCCAAAGGGCTTGAAAAACTTAATGTAAGGCTTTCTGTTGTGAAATATTTCATATGGAGTTTTGTCATGCCTTTTGTTGACAAGTACCCTGTTCTGAACATAGCAGGCTGTATTTATGGCTTCAGCCCAGAAAGTGACAGGCAGATTAGCATCTGCTAACATGGTTCTTGCAGCTTCAATCAAAGTTCTATTTCTTCTTTCTGCAACACCATTTTGTTCAAGAGTTCTAGGAGCTGAGAATTTGTGAGAACCCGTTACGGATCTAGCCGCTAATACGATACATCAATTATATACAAGATCTAAACGTTAAATTATTACTTTATTGATAAATATAGATGAATACATTATGGTGGATGGAAATAACTTATGGAGAGCATAATTTAGATCTAGATCTCTCTATAAATATGTGCATACTAATTATGAGCATGGAACCACCTATTTATAGGCCACATGCTCCATTTACAATAAATAAACAATCTAGACTATGTATAACTTATTCGAATGCTACGGACAACCATTTCGTGCACTAACAGAATTGTTGTTGTATTCCTTTTACTTCACAGAATTCTTGCATAACTCCATTCTTGAACTCAGTGCCATTGACACTTCTCATCATCTTCACTTTCTTATTCAATTTGTTCTCAATCATTGATACATAACCCTTAATCAACTCAGCGTCTCATCCTTGGTACTTAGGAAATAAACCCAAGTATATCTTGAATAGTCATCAATGATCACAAGACAATATCTTTTCTTCCCTATACTTGGCACACTCACAGGACCAAAGAGGTCCATGTGAAGTAATTCAAGTACTTGATCAATTGAGTTGATGAGCTTTGGCTTATGAGTAGATTTGTGTTGCTTTCCCTTTTGGCATGAACTATAATGATCTTCCAATTTGAACTCTCTTGTAGGTAAGCCTATGACATGCTCACCTTTGACAAGTCTATTCATGTTCTTTAAGTTCACATGACACAGTTTCCTATGCCACAATTTTGATTCATTTTCTGTGGCTTTGGAAACAAAACATGCACCTCCTCTTGAAACAGCTTCTTTCATATTTAATTCATACAAGTTACCATTTCTTGGTGCCATCATCATAATCATTTCAGGTGGAATCACAAACTCATGTTTTAGAATGAAACAGTGTGAATCATCAAAACTGACTTTGTATCCCTTATCACACATTTGTGATATACTTAGCAGATTGTACTTAAGACCTTCAACATGAAATACATTATCAAATGATACTTTCCCATTTGTTAAGATTTCTTTTCCAACAATCTTTCCACCATTTTCATCACTACCAAAAGCTACAGGACCTTCAAACTTTTCTTCATAATTGATAAGAGACCTCTTGTCACAAGTCATGTGCCTAGAAAAACCATTATCCATGTACCATATGTCATTCAGAGGAGTGGACTGTTCCTGCACATAAGAAAAAGTTTGATTAGTTGAGTGATGAAGTGCAAGCCTTATCAACTTGCAGCTTATCAGATTCAGTTTTAGACACAGCTTGGGAAGTGAGTGTTGTTGGTTCAGGATCTTCATGAGTGAGTTCTAGATTGTCTGAACTGTCTGTTTCATAACCACACTCTCTTGGAGTTTTGACTAGTGAGGTTGAGTTCTGTTACTCAGTAGAGTCAGTAGCATACTCTTTTATCACATAGTCCTTTTCACAGTAATCTCTCACATCAGGAACTGTTTCAACTTTGGTTTCAATCTTAGGTTTCCAAAGGAATCCTTCAGGTTCAAATCCATGTTTTAACAAAAACTTCTCATCACCAGTGAGTTCTGTTGGTTTCTTTCTAGGATATGCATCTTTTCTTCTTGTCTTCTCACTTCTTGATGATCCTAGAGAACTATCGGATTTGATAGATTGAGTATCTTGTTTGAATCTCAAAGGCCGATAGTTCTTTTTGATCACTTTCTCATGCTTCTTAGGAGATATACTTCTTCTTGCTGATTCAGTCACTTGCTTCTTTGTTTTGACATCAGCTTTCTTCTTAATCCTTGTCTCCTTTGTTGATTGCTTTCTTCTCTGTTCATGGTTTCACTTCCACACACTTTTCCTTTTCCCAGATATTCATCATACTTCTGTTTGTACAGAACAAAGTCTTGGCCATACTTTGTTCCATCTGGGACATGAAATGGTTGAAATTTCAATCTTTCATTGCATGAGTCTGTATGGTGTCCATATTCATCACACTTCTTGCGCCATACCTTTCCTTTGAATTTTTCATGTTCTTTTGGTTTCTTGAATCTTTCACTAGGCTTGGGTGACTTGACTCCTAGAGTCTTCTGATTCTTTAAACTATCAAAGTTAATTGAGAATGGCACAAACTCCTCAATCTTGATATCTTGTCTTTCAAGTTTGCTTTTGACAAAGACAACTTTCTCCATAATCATAGGTTCTTCATCACTGCTTTCTCTAATCCTTGATTGTCTCTTCTCATATTCTTCCATAGTTTCTACTTCTCCAACATCTAACACCTCATGACTAGAAAAGACTGGATAAACTGGGATAAAATTTTCTGTATCAATTTCTTCAGTCACCATCTTCCTTTTATTTTGTTTTATCCTTTCCAATGCAGCCTTGCTTGGTGGTCTGACTGCATTGTAGCTTATCTTCTTCCTTTCACAAATGTTAAAAGAAACATGTTTTCTCTTTGTTCTTTCATTCTTAGTGTGACAGGTGGATACTTTGGAAGTTTATCAACTGATTCTGGTTTCTTGTATCTTCTTCCTCTCTCAGCAGCTTTAGTTCCTCTTCAGTAATTTGATCACTTAAATCACTCAAGTCATATTGGTTCAAATCATCAGACCCAAGGTCATCTTCAGAGACTTGAACTCCAATTGACTTTTCTTCTTTCAAGTCTTTCTTCACAAGAAACTCTCCTTCTTCACTCACCTCAACATTATTATACAAATCCACAAGTTTTTCTTTGTCTTGAAAGACATCTTTGAATTGTTGTAGATATGCATTTCTTTTTTCTTTATCAACTTTTGGCATAAAATTGTTGTTGAAAGGTGGTGGTACTGCTTTGTACTTGTCTTCTTCTTTAACTTGGTTTAAAATTCCACAGATGTTTCCAGTGGAGACCAAGTTCTTCAAGAATTCATTGTCAGCTTGAAGTTTTGTGTTCAACACCTTCTCTTCTATAATCATTTTCTTCAACCCATCAATTTCAGTGGTGAACCTTTTCTGAGCTCTGTAACTGTTTACACAGTCTTCTTCCAAACTTTCATTCTTTCTTCACTCACTAGTTCACTTGCCTCATATGCATTGATAATACTTTGTTTCTTAAAACACTCACTTTCCAGCTTGCCTACTTTCATTTTCATTTTATTGATAACTTCAGTTAAATCAATAGTAGGAGCAGAATGTACCTGAGATGATTATTCATCTTCTTTCTCAATTATAGCAATGAATGCCACATTTTCCCTCTTGATATCATCTGCAATATCTTCTTCATGATTGCTCCAATCAAAGTTACCTTCATGCTGTGTTGTTACAGCAACATTTTCTTGATTTCTGATCTGGTTTTGATTGGCTGGAACAGTGTTGTTAGGAACATTTTGAAGGTTTTTGGTTGTTGTTTCTCTGAAAACCTTGATTTTAAGGCACTCCTTGATCATGATTGTTCATTTGAGGTTGGAAGTTGTTGAAGTTGGGATTATAGTTGTTGTTGGGATTGTTGTTAAAGTTGTTGTTGAAGTTGTTGTTGAAGTTGTTAGTGTTTGGTCTCTGCTGATAATGAGGCTGCTGTTGATACTGAGGGTGCTGATTTCTTGGTTGATTTTGAAATTGGTTTACTTGGAAATTTCTTGGCATGTTACATTCTCTTGCAAAATGACAAGGCTGTTGGCAATTGTAGCAAATGGCTTTTGACTTGTCAAAACCAATTCTTTCATTTGGCCCTGATAGTAGTGACCTACCAGTTCTGTTGTAAAGCCTCTTGCTTCTAAGAGCCAACATAGCTGCTTGCCACTTCAAATCCATGTCCTCCAATTCATCAGCATCTATCTGCTCAAGATCATCTTGTACTACACTTGTGTGAATTAATTTCTTTGCAACAAATAAATTATATGACTCAGTGAACATTGAAAGCAATGCCTGTGTATGACTGCTTTGACCATGTCCACCATTAGTGTGAGGAACATTTCCACTTGCCATAGAGGCAGAATCAGTGTCATCAATCAGCTGCACATTGAACCTCTGCTGGTTTCCTTGATTGCTTGTGCTCACACCAACAAATGATTTTGGAGTATCAGAATTGAGTTCAACAGGTTCTTCAATAATAGGTATCTGTTGTTGATTCTTGGTAGTCAAATTTCCCATAGGTGCAATCAATGCATTTGAAACATTGAAGCAGGGTCTTTCCTCCTTTATCATCTCATTCTCTATCATCTCTATCTCAGCAGCTTGAAGAAAACACACCACATCATCCACTTTTAGCTCATTGAAGTTATGCTTTGTGAGGATGAACTTGCAGGCAGTATACCATTCCTTTGGCATAGAGTTGAGCAGCTTGGTATTGAGGTCAAAGTCAGTCATGACATAATCTATTGTTCTGAGATCATTCACAATTCCCAGAAACCTCTCCAGAATTGATTTCAACCTTTCTCCTTCTTTATACTTGAATCTTTCTAGCTGCTGCTTCAATATCTGCTTCTTGATGTTTTTGAGTTCAACATTTCCCTCAAACATTTCAAGTATTGGATCATACATTTCCTTGGCATTGGGATGATGTGAAACCTTCATAAGTATTTCCCACGACAGACCTAGCTTCAACATAGCTAAAGCCTTGTCATCTACTTTTCTCATCCTTTCTCTCACAGCAGCAGTTGCTGCCGGATTTGCACCTTCTGCAACTTCCCCTTGTGGACCATTCTTGATGGAGTTCCACATATCAACATCATTATAGAAAATGGCTGCTTCAAACAAGACCTTCCATTTTGTGAAATTTTCATGTCCATACAATCTAGGAATCTTGTTAGTAGACACCTCTTGTTCCTCGTAACCAGACATTTTGTGAAATCAAAAGTAATTTCTTTGTAAAAAACAGAATTTTTAAAATAATCAGATCTGAAGAAATCGATTGTTCGGATCTGAGTCGTCTGATGCGATTAGAACAAGATTTATATATAATGATTAAAACTTTAAATTGAATAAGGAAGATAAAACACCAAAAGATTGTAGATCTGGAAGAAAAATGAAGAACAGAGCTGCTGATGTCACTTTTCAATGTAACAGTGGTCTGCTTACGTCATTCTTCTTCAAATCTTCAATCAGCAACGATCTTTCCAAAATAGCGGCAACAAGCTATGATACCACTTGTCTGGTCCCTTGATTTCAGCTGGATCTTACTTAATCATCTCATAACTCACACAAATAAATGTATCGACAAGAGAGTTAATGACGGGTTGCTATATTTAGAAAGATAACCGTTTGTTAAAGGCGGAATCAATAATAAACATACGGTTGCTTAATCAGTATTCAAAGGTAACCAACATAAACAAGATTCACTCAAAAGATTTCCATTCATATAACATTCATCATACAAATTGGATAATCGATTTAGGGTTTCTTGAAGGAGGGTTTTTCCGTACGTATTCTAGGGCAGCCGTCACTTTCAAGAAAATATTCTTTCTTATCCAAAAAGTGTAGAGGCTAGAATCCATCTTAGGCGACGTGCCCTAAAACATTCTATTTATAGGCCTGCCACCCTAGGACAGCTGTCATTCCTTCTAGAAACCCCAAACGTAAATACATATTCAAATTACATAATCAGAAAAGAGTCGAAGTGTAAAACAAGTCTTCCGGGTAGGCTTTGCATCAATCTTCATTTTCCAAGTACGCTGTGTACTCTGTCATCCTTCAGGACTTGGTAAACATAGAAGTGTGCCCGGGATCAGTTTCCGGGTAGACTTTACTTAAAGAGTATTTTACCAAGTAAAATACTCACCGGGTAGACTTCAATCTTCTTGACTTTGCCCGAAAAACCCTTACGAGCAACCTTGTTCTTCAATGGTCCATTTCAACTCCTTGCTATAACATAACTTATTAGCAAAGTGTACTCGAGAGTACTGTTCGTTGCTTGAGTTGAACTTTGCCCGATGTTACTTAAAGATATTCATCTAGATCATCAAGCTTGTTTGGACCACCATTATTAATGAATACCTTGCCCGATCATCCAATCACTTGGCTTCATGGACTTGGTTAGCCAAAAGCTTACTCGGAAGTGAACTTTTCTTGGCTATGAAGAATAGACATGCTTGATAAAGTGAACCTTGCCCGTATTTACATAAACTAGTGAACCTTACTCGACAATGCACTAATTTGCAAACGCTGCTCGGATATCCACTAAAGTAGACTTCTTGAAGATAACATTGCCCGATAGACAAAATATCGTACCCGGCTAAGTAAAAGCTTGCTCGGAGGTCTAAGGTGTGGCCGGATCTATATTTAGCGAATTCTGAGGAGGTTAGAAGATTCCAATCTTCCATATACTTCATTTTGGTCAAATCTTTGACTCAACAGTCATCACTAAACTCGTCATGATTATAAGTGCGTTCATAGTACTTATGGGCGATAGACCATTAGTTATAGGATTCTTAAACATATCATGAATGTATTCGATATGAAAATTTAATTTCCTTAATTCGAATAATGAACTTCATATATTAATGCAACCCATCTCAATATGGTACCGATTGAGAAATCACGGTTGTTGACTTTATCGCAATACGTCTTCATTATATAAGTTATATGGAGTTAATAAACTTTTGAATCACCTGATAAATTTTCAACAACATTTATTTACAATTTCATTATGTCATTATAACTTACGTTGTTGTCAGTTCATAATGGCTCCTCCATTAGATAGATTTATCTGCAGACATAAGAATATATCCAAAAAACTGCCCTGGAACTGTCGAAGAAGTGCCTCAACGCGTTGCAGCAGCTACTTCTCCTCCTTTTATGCAATTATGAATTACATTCAACTTTATCATTTCCACGGTAACTTATCATTTTGGAGCTGAGGTAACAAACTACGCGATAAGCCAACATAAATCCGATCCGATAAAGAAAATATAAGGCAACTCGAGGATTGGAGAGGAGAGGTGGAAGAAACGGCTCGGGATGAATTTAGGAGTCTTTGTGCAAGCTGTATGTTGTGAGAGTCGCACCTACGGTAATGATGGGGGGCCAGCTATGTTGTTTTTATTTATAACAAATTTTAGAGTAATCAATCGTTTGAGTTCTCACTTCTAAATTGTAGTTTCTTGTTTTCTTTATAGATATTTTAATACTCTTTTAGATACTTTACATTAACCTAGAAATATCTAGTGTGTTTTAATTTGAGTAATATCTGAACGGGTATAGTCTTAAACCTACATGAGGCTTTTACTTGATGAAGTACAAGGAAATAATCTCAGTGATCCTATTATTCTCTAAAGGAGAGCAATATTGTAACATCTTGAAAATTCCTTGTTTAAGTTTAGGCCGAAAATGTCAATTCTTAAAGTTAGAGGATAAAAATGAAAATTTTGAGTTTCTAAACCCATCATGCTACGCAACGGGATAATCATAGTCCCATCACGATACGCCATGGAACTTCAACGAAACTGAGAAAATGGCGGTGTCGTGCTACACGATAGCCAAACCAATTGGACCATCGTGACATGCGAATACCTTATTAAGTCACTGGCCCAACCACTTGCCAACATATGGCAGGATTTCACAACCTACGTGTCAACACATGACAGGCTTGCAGGGATTGTGGCGTCGCATATCGCGACAAGCACATATCCAACCTCATCACTGTACGCGATGGGTGCCAAATTTCATCTATAAAAGGAGGCATCGGGCTCGAGCCAATTTCATCCCTAAACACCTTGCTAAACTCACACATAACCTAGGAATTTGTGCCCAAACTTTCCCAGCGAACCGACGACTCATTTCTCGAAGTACGGGCAAGTTACAAAGCCCTGCTAACATCCAACCGTCTCTATTTCTATTATCCAAATTATATTGAGGAGTTGCTACTCTTTTCTTATTATTCTTATATCTCAAGTGATCGTATTAAGGTAGAAGTTACGATTACGTTATTTCAATAATAGTTATGATGGCTTAGACCTAGTCGAGGTTGTAGTCTTCAGCTTTGAAAGCTTATTACGTTCAAAATAAGATTTTTTTTAAAATAAATGGCGTTACTTCTATAAGAATTATTGTTACCGAAAATATTTTTTTTGACAGGCATGTAGTAACGAGAAGGGGGATATCACTAGTAGTGAGTTTATTGCCTAAGGAAAGTAATTTGTACAAAACCCAATCAACTGCGGGACCAATTTACTTACATGGAGAAACTCACAAACATCCTATTTCAAATGTTATATACAATTAACTTTTTTTCAAAACAACCATAATTTTGTCAAGGTTAAACCATGCTTAAGGTCTGCAGCTTAATCAAGAAACATCATCTATGTATTTATATAAACCCAATTTACTATATGTTGACATCATGTAAAAAGGAAAAGGTTTTCAAACATCATCGAACCGATAATCACATGTGAATACTAACCCTTACAGACAAACATTTTTACTCTTGTAGTAAACAGGTTATTGATTACAAAGAGTTAGATAAACATTTGCATGAGATTACATGATCTCTAAAATCACTATAATAAAAAGTAGAAAATAAAAGCAACTCAAAGCGATTACATATGTGTCTGGATCCAAACATAACGGTCTAAGCTGGCATGCAAATAAAGCCAGTCATAACATGTTCTCTAATGGGTTAACAGACTCAGAGAACCTTTGAGCTGTGTATGTAGGACAATGGTACAATTCCTGGGATTGACAGGCATTCCTGCTGAGATTATAACAGAAAACTATATTTGTATTTACAACTATTTTAAATCATTTAAGAGTCAGTCAACGTTTCACCAGCTCATCACTGACATTTATTTTTCAACCATTGCAGGTATTTAATTGCAGTAACTAGATCAAGGATATATGAGTCACGGAGTTAGACGACCACGTTACATGATGGCTCAATTTTGAATATTAAACCTTGTAATAACACAAAACAATATTTCGTAACCGAATACTCTGGTATTTAATTTCCGATTAAGTTTTAATGAAAATTAATATTTTAGTAAGTCTTCCGCTAAAATAAACCCTCAACTCTGATTTAATTATAAAACCAGTACCAACCGATTTCCACACTCCTAGGCCCTAATTCGGACTGTGAAAAATATTGTTTGTTACATGTGTCCCCCATTGAAGGTAAAACTTATGGAACAAGACAAATGTCCCTTTGGGTCTAGCATAGGATGTTATGATATCTATTACGTAAGGAATATCTCTAATATCTATAATATCAAAGTATGTACGAGCTATGCTTTGACTTATGCAACATATACTTGTCAAAAGAATGTCATCTATATAAGGACAAGTTTTTTAGTTGCTCCCACTCATCTTAAAGTAGGTACATTAATCCAACTGGTTCTTTATAATTGTATTAAGATTACATCACATTTTGATATTTGCATTAACCCATACATGGATTTTATCAACTCACATACTAAGTGTTAATCTTTGACCTTTAGTTTAGAACTTTTAGGTTGTTTTATGAACATATAAATATGTAGAGTTGTTAGGGAAAGTTGTTTTAATGTTTATCTAATATATCTCTTAAATATTATAAGCTACTAAAACATAATGATCCTTAAAAGAAATATTGTGTAATATTTTTGAGAAGATTTTTGATGATTCTTCCCTCTTGAATATAACCATTAATAATCAATCGTGCTTCTTTGTGTCTTAACGTTTGTGTTCGCGTTTAATTTAGTAATGAACACTTAGGTGATTCAACCAAATCTCAAACGTTATTTGACTTATTGTATTCATTTTATTCAGAAGATTGATTGATGCTAATGATTTAATTAGAAAAAGGTAGGATCAGTTGACTTTTGGACATCCATTTCAACTTTAGTTAGGGATGTTACATAATGATTAAAGTTAGTGGGTTTTATAACCTAGATGACTTCCTAAGTTAATTATTGGGTTTATTAGAAGTTTCAATTTTATGGGATAACTCTTGGTTAGGTTGCTATCATTTTCTGGATTCTAAGTATGTAAGAGTTGGTGCAGTATTGTGCACAAGAGGTGTAATTAGAGTTCAATTCAGAATAAAATTTAATGACTCTCATCCCCCCGCCTTTTATACTTCTACATCTTACAAGTCAATATAAGGACTTTTACTGCTTCCGTTGACTTAAGAAACCTTTAGGAAGTGGCATGCTTAGAGTCATTATTTGAAGACCAATAAATTCTAATAGAGACACAATTTAATAACATAAGTTGTTGCAGTTTCTCTTGGTGATGATTAGTTTAGAAAGAAATCTGAATATGGCCACATTTAAGAAACAATGAAACTTTTGTAAGTGTAGTATTATATTATAAGGAGATAAGTTTTGATGGAACAATGTCGTGATGGAGCAGTGTACAAGAGGTGTAATTAAGTTAACATCAAGTTCACACTACCGATATCTTGAAAATATTGCAAGTTATGATTAAGACACTTAAGGCTCCCACTAATCTTCGATATCTCTAGGAAAACTACATGAGAAGTTTCAATGATGTACGTGATGTGGGAATTTGTCATACATACAATAGACTAGATTTTATTTGATTTCCTTTGTATGTCATAACACTTAGGCAGACATTTACAAGAAATCGCATATATATGAATGAATCTCTTTAAGACCATGGACCATAGAAGACATATTAGATATAAATAGATGGCCTATAAATGATAAATGAATTATGTCTGAATATTTCTGTTGGACCTATACTTATTCCTCAAGCCAAGTAACGTTTAGGAAATCTAACACTTGATTTAAAATCACTGAGAATGAGACTAGATAAAAATCATCCTCGTCAACCATGTCATGATTTCTCATGAAATTTAGTTTCAATGGATGAAAATTTTAGGTCTCATTTATCTTTTGCTAAATTCTGATTTGTATGATAAAGGTGTGAAAATATATACTATTATCTTGTTCTATCCAAATAATGATAATAAATAATATGAGAGTTTAAGGTAAGGGTGACTTTTTATTGGCTAAGCAAATCTCACAACTATCATAATGTAGCTTAAGTATTAATAATGAATTTTAAATAATCTCCAGAATTTTTTAAGGTATCATAAAGCGTAAGTAAAAGATTATTATGGTTTTAATAGCCTTAAAATTCAAATTTGTCACTAACCCTCATGTTAGTTATTTGTTGATTTTTGGTAAGGAGACACATAAAACTATACTCAACTTATCATTTGTTAATTGGTATATTGGGATTAGCATACTTAAATACCATTAATATATGAATTCCAATTTTAGCCGAATTATGGATAGTCTCATTGCTCATGCCTATTTTAATGACATTTATTTGCAACAAGATTTCTCCTTAGAGAACTAGAGCTAAAAATAGTACTTGTATTTTGTTCATGGGCCTTAGCACTATCTTCTTTCAGTGGTGAGTTGAATAACATCTTATTTTTCCAGTGCCAAATATTTATTTTCTTGTACATATGTTGTGATCAACACAATGATTTTCCGTTGGTACTTCTGAGCGTTATAGTAGATTTTTAAGGCATCAAATTATATGAGTGAAAATTTATCATGTAATTTACTGGAAATTTGCATATATTTCCATGTGTGAGGCCTTAAATTTACAGATAATGGTATTATACATTATGATGTATTCACAAATGTCATTTAACCTTATAGTTAGAATTTAGAAGGAATTCATGCATCTTAGGATTTATTTTGATTAGTTCTAAAAAAAAATTGAATCTAGAATAACTCTAGTGATAACATTTGTTTAATTGAATTATTGATTATCATAAGAGACATTATGTTGACTTATCTCATTTGTGATGCTCTAGTTTTCAGTACTATGATTGTTATCAGAAAGAGCGGAATAATTGTCATATTATATCTTAAGTAATAATCAAAACTGAGAAGAGCTAAATTTTTATTTAAACGTTTTATGAAGCAAACCTCATATTTTATTTTGAGATTATAGTGGATGCTTTAGATGAAATAAAAATTTATGGAAGGAAGTTATAGTGAGTAATGAATAATCATTAGATTAATGAATGATTAAATTTATGGTTATTAGATTAACGAATGATCATTAATGTGAGGATCATTATATTTTATTGAAGTTGTGTATGTCTATTATTAACATCAAACTAATATATTATAATTAAAAATTCTACTTAAACAAAATATAAATCACATTTGGGTAGAATTAATATTTATTTAGGTATGTGTGTAAAGTAATTGTAACACAACATCTTTGGGCAGAAGTGAGACAATTATTTTAATTATGCACGAGCTAGTTTTACTAGATAAAATTGTAACATAACCTTTGGTAGAAGTGAGACATTTGCATCATGTTAGGCAAAACTAACAAAGCTTGTAGTTAGACTTGAATGATAGAGTAAAAGTAACCCATCACCATTCGGCAGAAGTGACACATCAAAATTCATTCAAGTTAAGCTTTTTTTTATAGGAAAACTGGATATTAATAATCCAAACTATTACCTATTGACCACTACTATTGATCCCAACTAACAATGTAACCAGTGGCAATCTCAACTTTCAGTTTTGTTACCAATAACAATCTCAGTCTTATAAATTATTAACTCTGTTAGTTATTTTAATATAAGGTGTTTGAAATTACCAAGATACCCTTCCATTTTACTCTCAAATCATGAACAACAAATTCATCACCACATATGGGAAATTGTTTCGATTCTGAAATATTAAAGACTGCCATCTCGTCACCTACACACTTCCAAAAACCATCTCCGACAACTGAAGATAGAAATTGTCGAATCCTCTTCAAAATCGCCAGCCACCCTTCAAAATATGGAATCAGAACTACCAACTCGTTAACCCCCCCCTAACCTAGCGTATATGAATCAGATTGCGGTGGATCATCAGAAAAACGAAGAGGAGAAGGGGTGAAATGAGTTGATTTGAACTGAAAATGAGGAGATATATTAACCAAGCATATCTGAGACATATATAAAAACTTGTTAGACATAGATAAAAACTTGTTAGACCATCAACCAAGTAGATATGAATAAGATATTTGGTGTTGGTCGCTTGAAAAAAAGAGGAGACAAGGGGGTGAAGCGAGTGGATCTAAACTGAGATGAATAACGGAGACAGGTAAGATGAATCTAGCATATTCGAAACACTATAAGCATAACGATGGTGGGGAGAAAAAAATACGGTGGCCGCCCAGAAATGGAGACTTGCGAATTGGTTTGTGTTGCATAAGAAAACATAAATGTGTAAGTGTAAGGTGGTGGTGGTAGTGGTTTGGATGATAATGATGATGAAGATGGTCGCTGGCAGTGCTCGAAGATGGTGAATGTGATGGTAGCCGAAAATGGTGATGGTGTGTTATGAGGAAAGAAGATGAAGGTTGTGTAGAGGAGAAATAAAGGTTGTTTCAAAGTAACTTTTGTTTTCTAATTATAAAGGGTATTTTAGTAATTCTTATTCCTTTTTAATTGTTAGTGAGGGTATTTTGGTCATTTCATACCAACTTAAAACAAATAACTAACGGAGTTAACGATTTGTTAGACTGAGATTGGTATTGGTAACAAAATTAAAAGTTGGTATTATCATCGATTACATTGTTAGTTGGATTATTAGTGGCCAATAGGTAATAGTTTAAATTATTAATATCCAAGTTTCCTTTTTTTATTATGTTTTGTAAAATTTTATAAGATTTATTTGTGTACAAAACAATTTATAAACAGTTTACAGGAATTTTGATGATTACGAAAACCTTAGAGTTTTCGAGAAAACTTTAGTTCTCGGAATTTTTTTCTCGGAAAACAGTTTCTAAAGTTTGAATTATTGGGAATTTTAGGTTCGTATAAAATTTCAATTTTCGGGAAATTTTTAGTTTGGGGAGTTTAGTGGGTTTACGGGTTTAGCTCGTAAACTAGTTAGAAAACCCGAAAGCCGTTTTAATACCAACAATCAGAAAATAAATTTAGTTCTCGTAACCTATATTTCTACAATGGTGGAATTTTAAATTTTAAGGGATATTTTTAGTTCATATTTCAAATTTTAATTAAGATGTAAATATATCTTGTAATAAAATATGAAAAATAATAATAATACAAGAATTAATTATTATTAATCAGACTTGAAGATAAAGTTACACAAATTTAAGAAACGGAATCCTCCAAATTCTACTACCAACTAATGTACTTTTCATAAAAAATTAGGATAAAAACATTAATAATTTTAAAAACCCTAATAAATTATTCATTATAATCTTGTCTAATATTTTGGAATCGAAACCTTGAACATGATTTTAATATATTTCGAAAGTAAGGATTTGTTAAAAATGATCTAAACAATTTTATAAACCTTTTTTGTGATGAAAATAAATTTTAGAACACAATGAAAATCGAAACGGAAAAAGAGGGTTTATATAGTTTTTAGTCCATGTCTTCCGATTTAAATCCAGATTTATGGAAAGCCTGAATAATTGATTAATAAACATTGCTCTATATCACATGTTGATCAGTTCTTCATGAAAGTAACACAAAACAAGATAAATATTAAACCTATGAACCTGTTACAGCGGTAAAAGTAGTAACCACAACAGAGTATGATGTAGTCGACATGTTTGTCATCTTGATCGAGTTCCCCTCTAGAATGTATAGTCAAAGATGATGTTAGGGTTTTTGAGAGGAACCCGGTTTATGAGAGAATAACCACACAAAACTGTCTTTGTGTTATTTATTAGGTTATGATGTTAATTTTTATCTCTCTTTATATACATCCAAGGGAAACTCTTTATTAGTTAATTAAGGGTAATATGACACGTTTAACAATTACCAAACGAATATATGATAAGGTATAATAATCTTTTTGATCTAATATTATATAAATTATTATAATGGCCACATATAAATAAATAACATTAATATATATTCTTACAACATAGAAATAGAAACAAACTAATAGGTTTATATAGGCAATTAGATAGTAATCCTAACAAACTCAACTAGTACTTTAAATTCAAATCTCTCTATTCTAATAAAGTAAAATAAATGTGGACACTTGTTATCTTTTAGTTAATTCTCACAATTCTTTTCACTCCAAGACAAAGATCTTAATTAATCCGAAAATATGTAATATATGAGTAATTACTCACTTTCCTTTTACACTCGATTTATACTATATTTATACATTTTAATAAAAATAAATATTAACATATTATTTTATTAAATATTCCAAAATACTTGTGAAATCCAAAATATTTCAAAGATAAAAAAAAATATAATTTCAAATGTTATCATTTACATATTGTACTGTGTATATTGTAGAAGATTGTAAAGAAAAACAAAACTCGAATATGCTTTAACATATGCTTTCATTTTACAAAGTAATTTTTAATCATTAAATTATAAATATATGCTTAAAATTCGATTCATTTTTTAAATCAATCATATTATCTATTATTATTAATATTATTATTGTTGTTAGTAACTTTTTATACAAATTTATATATATATATATATGTATTAAATTTGTCCATTTATTTTTTAGGTTAATTTAGTAACTATATATCTGTTAAAATGTAAGTATTGTTTCGGGGGTTCTATGAAACTTAAATTTAATTTTTATGGGTCAAAAGCTGGTAAATAGATTGTTTGGTACAAGTTAACTACATTTAATTCAAAATTTATTACGGGTCAAATATGATAAATCTGAGTATAGTTTTAAAGTTTCAGGATGTAAATAGATTTATCGTCAAATTTGTTACGGGTTCAAAGTGTTGACATGCAAATGACAAATGAATGAAAGTTAGAATTTTAAACATAATTCGGGTTTCAAATTTATATTCGAGGGCATTTTTGGAAATAATCAAAAACAGATTGACTATTTTTCTCTTGACTATTAAAATTTAAGAAAAGATTGCCAACACTTTCGACATGCCACCCTCGCTTCCAACATGTCATCCTCAGGCTTATCAATGCTTTTAACTTTTATCAAATTTGAAATATTTGTGTCAAATTAAGTTTTCCTTCAATGATGACCAGAACGTTGTATCGGAAGCATGTCTTGCAAAACTATGCTAAATGAAGCATAATATTCACAATACTGAATGGGTTAACATGTTATTTTTCATGTTGTCATTATGGCAAAGTCAAGAAAACCCCTCAAATTTATCAAAATCTTTTTCATAATATCGCTTAAGAAAACATATTTGTTGAAGAGCATTTGTCGTTACAATTTAATGTTCTCATTCCCTTCTATGAGTGGTAAATCTAACAATACTATTAAAGCAATACATATTGTCCACATGTCATTCAACTAGTCTCTTCACATCAATTGTCCACATATCATTCAACTAGCCTCTCCACATCAATGCCACATAATTGCCAAGTCATCTATTTCCTTTCCTATCTTGTATATTATTAAATCAAAAATGATGTTAATGATGGGAATCGAATCCTGGCACGATCCCGAGATGAAAACTTAATAACTGCAACAATGACCAACCAAATAAGGACTACTGATGTTCAATTAGCTGAAATACAAATCCTATATATTGAAAAAACCATTGTAAATGGAAGGCTTTTGTAATTATGGCAATGGCAGAATTTCTCAAGTGTGATACAAGTAAATTGTCCATAAATGACTCCTTGGCTAAAATAGAATATAACAATCAATACATGATCAATAATCATTTGAAATTTGAACTGCTAACCGACATTAGTTATATATATATATATATATATATATATATATATATATATATATATATATATATATATATATATATATGACGTCATCCGGGTTAATGTCCGGTCCAACCTCTCGGGTCGGTCCGACGAGTAACCCGGAAAGGCGTTCGTGTCGATGTCCGGTCCGCGTCCGGGTCGATGTTAATATCTTAAATACGTGTCTATTACATTTTCTGTTTGTACGGGATATTCATATATGTTCGTTACTAATGTCTTTAATAATATTCTCATTTAAATATGACAATTTATTTAATCGTTTTTAATATATTTTTTTATTAAAATCCATGTATATATGGTATATATTTTTTTGTAACATATTTTTCACCTTTAAATATTTTCGAAGTCAACATAAATTTTTTTAATTTTTCCAAAGTTATTTGAAAATTCATTTATTGTAAAATGTTTTTATGTTTTGCAAGTTTTAATAAATATTAATGTTAGTGATTTAAAAGTTTGTTGTATGATTGGACAAAAATAAAAAAAATCATATTTTTTTGAAGTTGACTAATTCCAATTTTATTATATTTTGTAACTATTTTTAAAATATTTCAAAACGGGCTGTTTTAAAAGAGTAACAAATTTGTTAGGTATAAAATGACGGCCAAAAAATGTTTTTATTGATATATTTTGTTGGTTTAATGGTTTAAATTAGAAATATGTTTTATGTTGTCATTTTACTTTGTTTGTTGTTGTATGTTATTTTTTTTAATAAAAACAACAATTTAATAGAGATAACTTTATTAATGTTCAAATGTTATTCATTTTTAAATATGTTATTTTGGTATATTTAATTTAGATGCTATTGTTTATTATATTTTCAGGTGGTGAAGCAAAATGAGTTTATTTTGTTAGAATGTTTGAAAAAGTTGATGGTGGTTTAATATGAAAGAGCATGTTTATGTCTTTTGTTGATGTTTTTTTGTTGTTCGATGTATCTTAACTTATTGTGACTTTTAACTTTTAATATCTAGACAATATAAATGGTTAACGTTTTGGTCCGAAAATTTGAAGAAGTTTTGTGTTGCTTGAATTTGTTGTTTAAATTTATTATGTTTGTTAACATGTTTTTCCACCCGTGTGTAACACGGGCTTTACCCTAGTTGATAAATATATCAATAAAGGTAACGTTTCTTTTATATTTAAGCTGAGAGTCAGAACTACAATTGTATGAGAAGTTTTCTTCCTGAAATTGGTTCACAACCTAGATTCTTTCAATTAAACATATATGACACTGAGATTGAAATTTCCAATATAATTCGGGTGTAAGACCCCAAAACCCGGGAGTCCTACAGTTGGTAATTATTCCAAAATAAATTCAAATATAAAAGATAAACCGGTTTCATATAATTTAAAAATTCAGCATAGAGTAATCTTGCAGCGGAAAATTAACAAAATATCCAAATATTATTCTTAATACGAAAAATGTAAATTATCCTTGTCTTAATTATTAAAACGATAAGGGGCATCGACTTGAAATGCCTCGGGACCTCGGATAGTCTTGAGCACATCCAAGCAGTAATCCCATCGACACTCACCTGAAATCAATCTACATACACGCAAAGTTAGCTTGAGCTGAGTGAGTTCATGTTTTTATAAAGAAAATCTATTAAAGACCGACTAAGATATTTAAGATACGACTTCCATAAAAAATAAATAATTAAATAAATAATTTTCCTCCGTTAAGCACGTAACATGAGTCACATCCTCTAAAGTCCAAAACACAAAGTCAATGACCCGAGCAAACATCCACCCCAAGGACAGATAAACTGTTAGGGGATTTGTAAACATCCTTTCACCCCAAGGACATTCAAAATATCCCGGGACACATCCACCTTTACCTCAATAGGGAAATTAAGGAATTTTAAAACATCTATTCGACCTGTTCACGACTTAACAAAAACATTCACGTGGTGGCCACACACACACATTCAAATAAATCAAATATAAATCATGTAAACTTCCAAACATAGATAGAAAATATAATATAATCTATGCAATATCATCCAAATGATTCAATAGGATAAAATCGTCATAAAGCGTGTATGCTAGCCAGAACGCAAAAGATTTAAAAAAGGGGCATCATGAAACTCACATGATATAGATCACAAAATTATTAACGAGTTGGGAAACCGCTAGGTGAACACTCACAAGCAAAGGCCTCAGAAGTAAATAGAAGCATAATCCTTAATTTAAACCTTCACAAGGATCCCAATTTGTACAACCGACGCGTTCGCTCGGGTATAGATTACCTATAAAAATGTTACTGGAAAACGTCCTCAAACATCATAATCGACAAATTGTTTCATATCCCGAGATCACACCAAACAATACCCAAAATATGTACGGAGTCATATCTTCGAGTATAACTCGTTCCAAACCCATACGCGCAACATCCCAAATTACCGACGCTAAAGAAAACTAAAATGGCCATAACTTGACCATACGAACTCGATTCGAGCGAATCACATATCACGAACTCGTCTCAAAATTCCGGACGTTTGAAAATTACTAACATCTGCTACCACAGCTTGCACAGCTTCCAAAACCTGAAACAGCCCACTGGTTCTGTTTTACATGTTAATAGTCGAATAGCTCGAAACCATATCAAACGAACTCCGATTCGAGCGAATCACATATCCACGAACTCGTCTAAACAATCCAGACCTTAGAAAATTACTAACGCCTTCTGTCACAGCCTGCACAGCTTCCAGAACGTGAAACAGCCCACTGGTTCGTTTGGTTTTGCACGTTAAAACGAATAGCTCGAAACCATATCAAACGAACTCCGATTCGAGTGAATCACATATACAAGAAATCTTCTAAACTTTCCGGACCTTATAAAATTATTATTGTCTGCTCCCTCAGCCTCCACAGATACCAGAACCTGAAACAGCCTTTCGGTTCGTCGGGTTTTGCGTGTTAACAGTCGAGCACCTTGAAACCATAGCAAACGAACTCTGTTTTAGGAAAATAAGATATCCATGCGTTCGTCTCATTGAACCCCACCATATGCGCCTCTTTGTGTCACTGGAAAATGCCTTCACCGTCACCGGAAAACCAAACAGTCCGCCGGAAAACTGAGCCATCAGCCGGAATGCGAACCCTTTCTTGTTTTGCTCATAACTTGGTCATACGAACTCGAAATCGAGCATATAATATATCCACATGACCACGTCGCCGAGCACCACTACCATGAACTAGCACTTCCGCCGTAACTGTTGCCGGTGACGCAAACAGTGGCTGGATTTCATGGCTCCTTCGTTAGAACCTTGTTTTGATCGAACCCTTCCTCATGCAAACATCCACAATCCTCCTCACCACCAAATAAAGACCAAAAAATGATTCAAACACATAATAAACATAATTCAAACCTGGAATTAGATATTCACAGCCATGAACCTGGAATTAGATGGATTAAAACTTGAATTGGCTAGGATGAGATTATTCAATCCTTGAATTGTTTGGAGAAGGAGAAAAATGCAGGTGGGTGGTTGCTCCCATTTCCCGATCGCAAGAAAGAAAGGGCGGCCAAAATATAATTACTTTTAGTGTTTTTCACAAATGGTCCTCCTACTTGCAAGGTGTGTTAACTTGTTCTCAAAGTTAGATAATCTTACTCCTAAAAATTATAACAATGCCCCTTAACTAGGAAATGAAAAAAAGAATTTGATTCCCGAAAATATACAAACTAAACACTTGTTCAAAGACGATCGAAAATTTATGGGTGTTAAATCGGGTACATTTTTGCCTTTTCATTTTTTATTAAGTTCGTTTGAAAAAAATATATTTTGTGATATAAACAAAATCAATTTATGTTCATATAGTATAGATACAAGCATAGATGTAATTCATTTTTCATACATATTATATAATTATTTGTTTTACTTATAATTTTATAATCTGGATCATTCCGTGTGTGACACGGACTCTAAATTTAGTAGACTAAATAAAAACAGCTAAAATAAATTCAAACACTATTAAAAGATAAACTAAACTATTTTAATTATTATCTTTTTATTTAAATATTGATCTCGTGTTACCACCCCTATAAGATTAGCGTATACCATCCTTGTACTCTCCCAAACTAATCATTAGGTTCCTTCAACTTGCTATTGCATCGTCTTTAAAACTCCCTCTCAATACCAATCGTCTTCTTCTCATCCTTGAGCACAACCCCAACAGCTTCGTACTACTCAGACTCCACTTCTGTCCACGTTCAACACATAAAACCTTCAAAATTAAGCTTCTCTGTGCATACATACAAGTAGATCAAAATTTACCCAAAAGAACTCCGATTCAATCGGCCATGGTTCCTTCTCGTCAAACACTACCAGGGCCTCCCATTTCCACCTTCGGCCATCATCGTCAGGAAACCACACAATAGCTGAATATCTTCATCTTTGAAAATTCTTGTCCATGTCACACCACCTCTGTGTCTATGGTTGTCAACCACACAACCTCCAAACAACCATATTCCATGTCTCGATCAACATCAACCCTCTCATATGAACAGTTGCAGATCCAGTAATTTTTTCCAGGTGGTGTACTACTTTTAGATGCTTCAATTTCATAGAGTAGGGTATAAAGAATTTCAGGTCGGTTCGAGGTTCGATGGTTCAATCCGATGAATCAATTCTGAAACATTTAAGGTTCGACTAGTCTTAACCCACAATTTGAAATCATCACCAAACACAATATCAATCCAATTACTCATGTATATAACTTCTACCTTCCTAATCATGTGTATAACAAAAGCCCTAAGGTAAATTAAACAAACATACAAGATCAAGTAGCAACAAAAACTCACATAGGGTCTGGTTTTGAAAAACATGTAAGAACAAGAGGTGAAAATGATGATGTGAGTTACATATTAAAACTAACGAAATCAACAATTACAAACTAATAAATTAAAACTTAAATTTAACAATTAACTTAACACTTAACAACATCAAGAACAAATAACATTTAACAAATGAATGTAAACTTAACTTCAAAGTGGGAGGATTCAAGGAAAAGTAGCAAGGTAGGAGGAAGGAGCAACAGACCAACGGTGGTGTGTGGTCGGCAAAAAAGTAGCAGGCAACAACGGTGGTCGGTGGACAATGGTGATCCTTGGTAGCCGTGTGCGTGAGTTTGAAGAGGGGAGAGAGGCAAGCGTTGTGTATGTGTGTTTTACAAAAGGGGAAAGTGAATATGAGGTTGTTATACATCCAAGTTGTAGTTGAAACCAGTCAAAACTACGTCCTTTTGATTTAAACCTAATTAAAAATACCGATGTATGTTTTTATTCCTACTCTCTCCCTTATCTCCCAAGTTAATCCCTCATTCTTCAATCCTTATCCATGTTCTTGGTCACATATAGATTGATTTCTGCTATTGCGACCATTACGTTCTATTCAATCATTACTGCTCTATTAAATAATTGAACTACAAAAACTGAATTGAATATATATATATATATATATATATATATATATATATATATATATATAACCTAATAAAACTAAATCGTAAACCAAGGATACATAAAACTAAACAATGGCTATTAACTGCGACTAGTAATGGATTACAATGATGAAACAATGGCTACTTGATTAATTTCAATTGTAAAGTAAAGGAAACTTGTGATTTCGATTCCATCCATCGCATGTACACAACTTACGCAACAACAAGGAACTAATTTTAATTCTTATACAGCAATAAAAAGGATCCATAATTCATAGGCAAACATTGATTTGGATAGTGGTCTGCATGTAGATTTGGAAAACAATAACAACAGGAAGAAAGATAAAGATGATGGAGTCGATGAATTAGTTTTCTGAAAAGAGATTTAACTTACTTTTAGTTAGGTTTTAATCAAAGCGATTCACTTTCCCCTTTATAAAAACCCAAAATTGATATATGATAAGCTGAATTAGAGAACAAACAAAAAAAGAAGTTCTAAAAATCCGCTAGAAGCCGAAATCGAACATGTGACTTCAGTTTACAAAACCAACCATTTACTAGCTAGACCAATGACTTTAAAATAAACAGAGTGGTTCCTTCCTAATTTATAAGGTGGTTCCTCTAGTATTTACTATATATAAATACACTATTCTTTCAAAACACGGGTGGTTCATTTATGCATTAGATCCGCCCCTGCCTATGAACACACAATTTATACACGTTGATTCGCCACCAATATTAAAGGAAATTACCAAATGTGTTCTCCCATTTATGGTCGTAATTGGAAGCCAAGACCGCTACTATTTGCTACCCAGGTGACCACTGATTTGAGCATCGTAATGCATCCCATGCAGCTCCAAAACACTCGAATAGCGGCAGATCGGTACGCCATGATATGGTCCCGAAACCGGGCCTTTAACATCTAATTTTCTTGTCCCGTTTAGACATCCCAATAACACTACAACTTGGAATTGTTGGGTCAGCAATTCAGCCCACTAAACTACCTCGAAACACATAGATTTATCCATCTCGACACACGATGATGGCACATTACCACTAAAACATCCAACTTGATAAGTTGACACACAACCTCGTTGCACTCCGTTATACTTGTGAAGCGGATCGAACCACCTTGTAATGCCCTCGCATCACTAGTTTTCCACTGAACCGTTGTGAATCGGTTATACGTTTCCGGGAAATCAGCTTCAAAGTTAAGCCAGAGATAGTTTCACAAGTTATAATCACAACACCAAAAGGAAGAACTAAATATGTAGCTTCCTTTCTCTTCAATATGAAGGGGGTGTTTGGGATTCAATATTTTTACCTCATTATAACTTATTTTTAGGACAAGTTATAAGCCATATTTTAACTTATCAACTTACCCCTTCACATATTGATGGAGGCCTAAGTATTGAAGAACAGTCCATGCTATATTTGGAGGCCCATCATCATGCCTCCAAAGGTGTCCCACGAAAACGGGCATAACTTGGCCCACGAAGCTCTGTTTCAAGCCTATTACCAGTTAAATCGAAGCTTGAGACGAGGAGTACATTGTGGCAAATGCCAACGGCGGTTTGGCCCCTGTCCGAAGCCCAAAAACGCCTCCGAAATAAAGTTTTGGGCCTTTTTATCTTTTTTCAGCAATTTTATGTTTTTGTTTTTGGGTTTGTGTTTGGCCCATGGCCCATTTTAGGCCCATTTCGTATTTGAACACTTATTTATATGTTGGTTATGTAATTGCAAAAGTCAGACCTGAATTTTAATAATTATCAATTTTCTCTTCATTTTCCCTGAAACCTTTGGGTGGGATTTTTAGGGTTTGGGAAGTTAACCACGGGTATTCGTTGAATCAACGTGATCGATCTTCATTCTCGTTTTACCGCTGCGTCACATATAAAACAATCCCAAACACCTATTTAACTTTTCAATAAGTTATAAGCCTGTTGATCAGTTCTTCATGTATGTAATGGAAAACATGAATATTATGATAAGTAAATAACTAAAACATACTTGTCACAGAAAAGAGAGAAGCCACGACTGATGTGAAAGATTCAGACGACATGACAGCCAACTTTGTCAAGTTCCCCTATAGGATGTATATTAGTAATGGGGATTAGGGTTCTTGAGAAACAAAATAATATAGAGGGAGAGAGGGTGACGAAATTTAATGTCAGGTTTAGGGTTATGTTATGTGATTTTAATTAGCCTCTCCATATATTTATATACACCCAATGAGAAACCCTTGATTGGCAAGAAAGGGTAATTTGGTGCATCAATAATTACCTAGCTAACATAATAATAAGGTATAATTAATTAATTTTGATATGTTATTATATAAATGATCATGATGGCCATATATATGTATATATATATATATATATACCCATATAATTATTCTTACATTCTCTCACTTGGCCGAACAAACATTTATTATGAGCATTAGATTATTCTGCATATTTTGACACTCATTTTAGCTTTAAACTCAAACCGGAGCAGAGTCATACAGTCATTGAATTGAACATCTGCACAAGACCCCGATTAATCATACTGCAATCCTTGTTTAAAACCTAAGTAGTTATGATAAAAATTTTATAAGAAAGCCCTTCAAATATTTGATTTGTATAATAATTTGTATAAATGTCATTACGCATGCAGAACATATTAAGAGACATATTCGCAACATATACTTAAAAAACTTTAGTTGGGAGACCTTTAGTCATCGGATCCGCTAGCATGTTATTTGTACTAATATACTCAATACAAAGTTTATTTTCCTCAACTCGTTCACGCACGAACAAATACTTTGTTTCAAGATATAAACCAGCTGCAGTCGAACTGTTACTGTTAGAGAAACTAACCGCAGCTGAATTATCACAATAAAGCTTCAATGATCTAGAAATGGAATTGAATATTTTGAGTCCAGAGATAAGATTTTTAAGCAACATTCCATGACAGGTAACATTATAAACAACTATATATTCTGCCATCATAGTGGAAGTTGTCGTTAACTGTTGTTGATGACTCCTCCATGAGATAGGCTCGTCTGCTAACATATAGATATACCCCGAAGTGGACTTCTTGTCATCTTTGAATTTAGCAATGTCAGAATTAGAATAACCTACCACTTCTAAATTATCAGTTCTTTTATAAGTCAGTTTGTATTCTTTCGTCCCTCGAAGATATCGAAGCACCTTCTTAGCTGTTTCCAGTGTCCAAGGCCAGGATTAGTCTGATAACGGCCTAACATTCCAGATATACAAGCAATATCTGGGCGAGAACAAACTTGAGCATACATATGGGTCACGAGTGCTGATGCATAAGGTATCAATATCATTTGCTCCTTTTCAAGCTCTGTTTTCAGACATTGGAATGCCCCGAAAACATCTCTTTTAACTACTGGATCTGTAGTTGGGTTACAATGTTGAAATTTGTAATGAGTAAGGACACGATCTATGTAGACCCTTTGAGATAATCCTAAGATCCCTTTGTGTCCGTTTCGGTGAATTTCGATGCCAATAACATAAGAAGCATCTCTAAGATCTTCTTGTCGAAGTTATGGGAGAGTAATCGCTTCGACTCACGCAACATGTCTAAATTATTACTTGCCAATAAAAATCATCTACGTTAAGAAAAGTATAGTAAAGTTACTCCCACTCATCTTGAGGTAGGTGCATTGATCCACTTGATTCTTTGCAAAACCTTGTTTCTTCATGACTTCATCAAACTTTAGGTACCATTGACGTGACGCTTGTTTCAACCCATATATTGGCTTCTTGAGCTTACAAACTAGATTTTCTTGACCTTCATGTTGCTTCATGTACACCTCTTTGTCTAAATTGCCATTTAGGAGTTTTCACGTCCATTTGATGCAGCCCTAAATCAAAATGAACTACTAGGGCCATAATGATCCTTGAATGAATCTTTTCAGAGACAGGCGAAAAAGTCACTTGATAGTCAATTCCCTCTTTATGAGTGTAGCCCTTTGCAACAAAAAAATATATTCTAATAAGTATTCGTTCACTGGTCTCAACTTTAGTGAAAAATACTTCGTATTAAATTGTTGTTTTTGGAAACCATTAAAATATAAATATGAGACATTTAGTAATATTCAATAAAAAACCTAGCCAAGTACTTAAAATTGTAGTAAATATTTATATAATAATGTATATATTGTAGGCCATATCAATCATCGATTTATTCCATTCAGAAGACTGATCACTGCTTATGGCTTCATTACGAAGAAAAGATCATTAAGCTTTCTGTCGTCAGCTTCAGTCAAGTAGGTAACATAATTATCAAAATTAGCAGGTCTTCTGGACTTGGATGACCTCCTGAGTTGATTAGCGGGTTCAACATTGTCTTGGTTTTGAGTGTTTGATGTTCCTTCGTTTTCAGTTATAACGGGTTCTGATTGTGGAGAAGTTGGTGCAGCAGGTTCAATTGCATGGGGATACAAGAGGAATAACCGGATTTACAATAATCGACGAGTCTCCCCCGCATATTATATTTCTCTCAATTCTTCATAAGGGTTACTACTGCTCCCACTGGTCTTGTAATCCTCCAGGAACACGACACGCTTGGTTTCTTCAATACGAGTGACATGGGAAGGACAATAGAAACGAAAGCCCTTTGAATTTTCAAGATGCCTGATAAAGAAGCAGGTAATAGTTTTAGGGTCAAGTTTCTTCAGGAAAGGGTTACAAAGTTTTGCTTAAGCAATACAGCCCCATACTTTCATATAATTAAGACTCAGTTTCCTTCATGTCCAAAGTTCATAAGGAGTTTTAGGGATGGACATAGAAGATACTCTATTGTGTATATGAACTACTTCTTTTAAGGCTTCGGTCCAGATAAATAGAGGTAAATTAGTGTTAGCTAACATACTGCGTACCATATCTATAAGGGTTTGATTTCTCCGTTCAGCGAAGCATTTTACTGAGGATTAACTGGCATAGTATATTGGTTCACAATCCCATGGCCCTTACATAACTCATAAAATAGACCAGGAGCCTGACCCACATCAGTATGTCTTCCATAATATTCACCTTCATTTTTATAATCTTTTATTTGACGATATAATTGTTTCTCAACTTCAGTTTTATAATCTTTAAAAGTTGTAACAAATTGGATTTTTCTTTAATGAGATACAGGTACATATATCAGGAAAATCGTCAATGAAGGTGATAAATGAAGTATGTCTAGTTATGCCAGCAATGGGGGTAAGGACCACTAATATCAGTATGAATGAGTTCTTATAAATTAGAGCTCCTAGTCGAGCCTTTCTTACTTGCTGATGTCATTTTGCCTTTTGTCATTTGACACATGTTCCAAAATCGGTGAAATCGAGATGTTGTAAGACGTAATTCTTCACAATTCGGGCTAACCGGTCTCGTGAGATGTGGCCTAAACGTTGATGCCACAACATATAAGAAGTCTCTAAGTCTCGTTTTTCTTTAATCTTTGTGATTGATTCATTAATATTATATGACAACAAAGATTTAGAAAAACTAACATCTAGTTCTAATCTATAAAGGCCACCATCCAAAAAGCCATAACCAAACACTTGAGAATTTAAAGAAATAGTAAGTTTGCCATGACCATGAGAAACATCAAAACCGTCAATGTCTAACTTTGGTCCTGATACAAGATTCTGAGTAATCTCAGTAATATATAAGGTATCATAAGCTTTAAAACATAAACTAGTTTTCATTATTAATTGTAAAGTTCCCACAGCCTTGATTTCAAGTTCTTTATCATTCCCCGGTCTTAGAGTTGTTTGGTTTATTTCCAGCTTCTGGATTGAAAGGAATTTCTGAGTAGAATCGGTCACATGGACCATAGAACCAGAATCAAACCAAAATGTATTAGTAGGAATAGTTAAATTACAGGACTCAAGTATCATAAAGAGATCATTACCTTTCTTTGCTAATCATTCCTTAAAGTATGGGCAGTCCTTCTGCTTATGAATGTACTTTTTACAGAACTTGTAGAAAGGCATTCTAGTGGAGTGGAGTTCTGAGAGCTGGATGAAGGGCATGCATTAGTCTTCCAAACTCTCGCAAAGTCCTTTCTTGGATTAGTGTTCTTCCTCTTCTTGGAACTGGTGGAAAGCTAAGCAACTTAAGTTTTATCCATTTTCATACGCTCTTCCTCTTGCACACACAGAGCAATAGCTCACTCGTAGTCCATATTTCCTTCTGGGTGTTGAAATTGATCTTGAAAGCTTTATAGTCAGCTGGAAGATAAGTCATGATGAAGTGCACCAGAAAACCATCACTGATCTCTATGTCTAAGCCCTTCAACTTATGGTCCATGTCGTTCATCATCATAATGTGCCCACAAATTCCACTCCTTTCGTCGTACGTAGTAGTCACCGGCTTGAGAATAAGAGTACTAGCATGCACCCTAGACGTTCCTTTGAATTGTTCCTCCATAGAAGCCATATAGGTTTTAGCATTTTCAGAGTCTAGAATGGATCCTTTATTGGCATGCTAATGGATTTTTTCATAAACATTAGAGACATGTGGTTGCATCTCTTCCATTTTTCGAAAAATAAGTGCTGAGCAGGAGTGCTTCAGTGGTTAGTGCTGGAGGTTCATCCTCGATTAGAGTAAAGTTGAAATCCAGGAAGGCGAGATTGAGCATAAGAGGCTCCTTCCAGACAGCAAAGTTATCTCTAGTTAATGATGTGATTCCACCATTTAGAGTTGTTATTGGAATTTATATGAAAATATTAAGATACTAAACTAGAAGAAACTTAGAGTGATCTAGTGGCAAATTAAACTAAAGTAGGCATAGATAGGAACCATTTAAATCATGAAGCTATGATAATAAATGTATATTATTAATAGCTGCCTAAGTAAGGTTTCAAAATAATAAACTAATATAATTAAAAAGTTCTACTTAAATAAAAAAATTAAATCACCTTTGGGCAAAATTAAGTTTTATTTAAGTAAATGTGCATAACAATTGCAACACATCACCTTTAGACAGAAGTGAGACATTCGTTTTTAATTATGCACAAGTTAGTTCTTCTTGATATAGATGTATCACATCACCTTTGGGCATAAGTGATACATTTAAATCACGTTTAAGCTAAATGTTAATCCAATAACTATAACACTAACAGATCTCAGATCTGTGGATAATCGATTAATACGTTTATATAGATCTAGCTCATAATTACTATAGATTTAGTGTTGTATGTGTTTATATATTATCAATATATGTATACTAGTAATTCGTATGATATTAGTTTGAAGATTGAGAGAACGATTGGACAGAGATTCGATAATTAACTCTAAAAACTTTTATTAACAGTGAACAGTGTTCACTATATATAGAAGGAGGTCTGGTTCGCTAACATCCCTAGCGAACCAGACACTGCTTCGTTACATACATTAATTTAGATGAAACACCCCCTGATTCGTTAACATCCCCTAACAAATCAGGAGGGAATACACTTAATGTCTCAGTTCGCTAACATCCCCTAGCGAACTAGACTTTAAACCTAATGAACTAGATAATAATTTAACTAATTATTACGTTAAATATTAAACAAACGTTAACGATAATTACAAAGACTCAAGACGCAAAACCATGCACTAATAGACACTCCCTCGTCTTGAGCTCTTTGTTTTTAAATTATTTGAATCGCTTGGATTGCCAGTCTCTGCAACTATGAATTCCATGCTCATGGCACACACGGACAGCTCATTGGAACTGCATAGCCAGGTCATAGTCTTCTTGGCGCTCGAACAAAATCTGCTTTCTGTGGAGCACGTCATTGTCTGTCTCTGATAAATTAACCAACCACATCGGGTCGATTATCTTGATGAGCTCAGTCTTCAGTCCTCTGCCAAGAACAATGACGGCCTCGCTAGTACGATTGTCATAGTACCAGCGGTTGAATGAGAGATGCAACTGTTGGGGCATCGTCTTCACAGGAACCTGTTTCATTGTCTTTGGCGACTTTACCTTCAGGACAAGTTTCCTCCAGCCAGTCCTCGGATCAATCTCGTCAATACGCTTACGCCTTGGGACTTGGGGCTTGAAGAACTTGAAGCCGTTATTGACCTCGAATAGTAAGTGTTGGTGAAACCACTCAGCTGTTCGGTAACCCCCACGATTGATAAATGGACGTCTCGCGAGGGTACGAACATCCTACCGCGGCAAAGTAAGAACATCCATTATCGTCTCGGAATACTGAATCCCCTTCTCCCATTTGATTATACATACTTTAAGCTCAGAATCATACAACTAGGAGACAATGTAACCATGTACCTTGGAAACAGTCTTGAAGGAGGTCACTTGATTTGCTTTGACCCATGCAGCAGCAGTGTCTTTCCGTTCTCGATCAACATATCGATACGCACTAATAATTTTACCCACTTTTTGATGTTTAAACGATCGTGCAATATCATCATCCGTTATAACTTCAAGTGAGTGAACTGTCCGCTTACACTTCAAGATCTTTTCCAACTCATCCTCAGTTTCTTTAAACGTCTGCTCATCGAATACTGGAGCACCTTGATCAACATTAGTGTGTTGAAACAAGTCAGTGTACTCCTCAGCAGTGACGTCTTCTATCTCAATATCCTCGTCTTCATAAATAAAGTCCGTATTCATCTGAATTGACGGATCATCTTCTAAACCTTCCTCATTCACCACTTCAACATCAGGTTCAGTTTCTAACACAGTTAATTGTTCGTCATTCAGCCCAAGCAGTATGGAAATCTGCTCCCGTGTTAGAGATCTATCCACAAACTCACCAACCTCTATCTCATCCTTGTTCACCACACTTTTAACTACCCCTGATCCATCCAAAAAAATCACCGTATTAGCCGAAATCATCTCAATTGGCTTGGCGGCAGTTGGATCTTGATAAATAATAATCTGTTTATCCGAGTCTTCACCGCCACTAGTACTAGCACCGGAAGATGAGCCATATGATTGTTTAGGCTCACCTCCTGCACCAGACTCGTCAGGGTCTTTATCATCATCTTTTATTTTCTTCACGGCATCTTCTTTGCATGTCAGTTGAAGGATTAACTCCTCTTGTTCCTTTAATTCACCCCCTGAGACTCAACAATCTTACGCAATGACTTTGTCTCCTTCTGACAAAATGAAATATAACTCATCATCCGTCTTTGATTCTCCATGATTCGTTCTTGATTTTGACGGTCAGCTGCCATTTGGTTTTCATAAAGATGTAGAAGATTCAGCAGCATCTCCGTCTGATGGTTTGATGGCAAGTTGTATAATGAGGGGTGAACAGGTTGAATCGGTCTGTGAGGTCGAGTGATTCTTATAAACAAGACATCACTAGGAGGTGGTGGAGTAGGAGGACGAGGAGGAGGAGACCTCATCGATGGTGTTGAAGGAACGGTAGATAATGTAGCAGGAGGCCTTGGTATCTCGGATAAGGTCATTTGAGGGATTAAACCAAGCCTTTCATGTGACACCAACGTTGTCGTCAATGTAAGCATCGGAGTGCTAGTAGTAGACGGAACTACCGAGCATTGGGGCGTTGATTGACGTGGTGGTGGAACCCCAATAACTACCCCAGCCCCCTCTGAAACACGTCTCTTCTTCGATGGCTCACCAGTTGCCACCCGCTTTCCCTTTCCGTTTCCTTTCTTGTTGAGCTGCAATGGTGGCAGCTAAAGCAGCATTGACTGCCTCTTGTTGCTCTTGAAAAGCAGCATTACCAGCTCCACCATCACCATCATTACCAACATCATTTCCACCATCATCTCCACCATCATCGTTCCCACCTTCTTCCCCTTCATGCTCGGAATCCGAATCATCGTGGATCCAGCGCTCATTAGGAGGACATACATAGTTCGGATTGATTATATGTCCAATCATCCATTTATCTTGTGGCTTCTCCTTTCTATAAGTTAACATTCGATGCACAGTTTCAGCTATCATGTGTTCCATATGAAGTACATCGTTCACCAACGTCTGATCAATAGCCAAATTCGGAATTAAATCTTGAATAATCAGCTGAAGAAAGCGAGGATACATCAAGAACTTCTTTGACTGAAGTGTTTGCTGAACCTGTTCCTTCAAATGGTCGAAGACTAACTCTGAGTAATTAAACGGCTTGTTCAGAATCAAAGAGACAAATGCTGACTGCAAACTAAGTCTACACTCGTCAAACCCACCACAACGCCCACTCATACAATAAAGTAGAACATGTAGAAGATACTTGTATGGTGGACATAACCTGTTCTTGTTCAACATCGATTTATGAATGTCGCCACCATACCGCAAGCGTGTGAATAAACCTTTAACCAGCGTCCTGTCGAATTCACTCGGGTTGTTATCATTATCACCAAATTGAAGTACGCGGCGAATAACCTCAACATCAATCGTAATCGGGGTTTTATTGATTGTAGCTCGAATGTATTTATCGTCCTCAACATATTCAGCTGTGTTCCAAAATTGCCTGATAATACTCAGATACACTTTAGGTCTAGCAGTTATAGCATAGTGTATCACCGAGCATCGTAAGAAGGCTAACATATCCCCAAACACATCCACATTTGCCACATCTTGATTCACGTAAGCACATATATTATGTTTCTTGTCAAATGGTAGCAAAATAACATCGTCTTGTTGTTCTTGTTGTGGTGGTTGATCTTGTGGAGGTTGTTCTAGTGGTGGTTGCTCATGTTGTCCTTGATCAGCCATTTGAACTGTATAAATATACATGATTATGAGAAATGTGAAGATATAATCTATATTAATCATCAAAATATGTTTAATTATTTATAATTGGTGTATTCATTGTCATAAAATATGTATATTTAATTTATTTTACGCGTTTAGTTGATTGAAATACTTTATATAATTTAAAAGAGAATTTTAAATTTAATTAAATAATTAAAATGTCATTCGTTAAGTATTACTCTGATTCGTTACTATTCAGTAACGAATCGAGCGATTCCCTATCAAGTAGTCTTAGCGAATTACTTTTCAAAATGACGAATTAAGGATCTAGTTCGTTATGATTTTAACGAATCCACATCTGATTCGTGAATTAAATTATTCGCTGAGCTAGTTCGTGTAATTCCTTAACGAATTGGACACGAAGCAGTTCCAATTCGCTAAGGATAACGAATGGTCAATTAGACTTAATCTTTGACATGCAATGTCAAAGTCAAAATTAAGATGAACAACGATAGTCAACACTATGAACCCAGAATCAATTAGTCCATAACTATCGTTGAATCATCAGAATATTGAGCGTATTGAACTCGGCAACACACTCATAAGCTGATGGTGATGAGATTGAGGCTCAAAACCCAGATATACTGAGGTTAACCGAAGTAAACAGAACCACAGAAACCATGAAAACATAATCAACCCGACAAACTATAATCAAACATCGATTAAAGTCCACCAAGGGTATCGGAAATGCATTCCGATTTCATTGAAACATAAATAATCAAGTTCATCAACATAAATCATAAATAAAATAGGTTTATAAACTCAGAAAACCCTTAGACCACAAAAATCCATAATTAGACTATCAAAGATCAGTCATTTTTGACGAAAATCATATCGCCATAATCATCTATACCTTAGACACACAGAGATATCCTTGAAATGTCAAAATGTGAAAGTCGAAATTTCAGAAAAAATTTGAATAGGGTGACTTTAGTGTGAAGGAAGAAGACAAACAGTGAAGGACTGTTGGTGTTTCTTGTCTTATATAGGCTCACACGCTACCCGAGGTACACAGTGTATGAATTACCCAATTCGTTTGAATTATAAATAACGAATTAGATGATTCGCTATGACAGTTCGTTACATTATCATAGCGAATGAGACATAATTCGTGTATGTGATTCGTTAAATATGTATAACGAAGAAGGATGATTCGTTACAGAGTGCGAAAGCGACATAGGTGAGCGAACTAGAAACTAGTTCGCTAAAGAAGCACCTAGTTCGTTATCCATAAATAACGAAGTAACTTTCAACGAATTTAAAATCTTTATTTAATTTTAAATTAAATTAAATGAATTAAATAATAAATTAAATCAAATAGATTTCAATAAAAAAAAAATTTTTAACTTAAATTAATTTCCGAGAACCATTTTATCCCGATAACAAAAATACTTTAAAAATGTTTCATTTTTACGAAACATAACTTAAAACCATTAAATAATATGTAAAATGAAAATGAAGAAAATATTTTAGGTATTTTTTAAAAAATTAAAGAATGTATTTACCAAAGAATATCCGAACAATAAAAATAGACAATCTTTTTGTGTTTTTCAATGATTTATCAAAAACTAAACATATTTTTGTATTTTTGATGAGTTTGAGCAGAGAATCATATTGACCAAAATGTCCTTCCATCACAGTTTAATATTTCAGTGATATTATGACTGGTGTTAAGTCGGTCATTGATATTGTTGTCCACTTAAAGCTTATAACAAACCTTCGAGCATTTTTGTGATATGATTTATGGTTCAATTAGCGCACAGAATATCAGAAACTATCAGCCCCTAATCTCGGTTCAAGCTTAATTTGATTTTTGCCAAATCACCCCAACTTGACTTAAACCATTATAACGTTGATCAAAATTTGAAATTTTTTGAATATTTGAGCAATGCATCAAGTTCCCTTTACTGTGAGTGAATATGCACGAGTCCATATGTCGGCTTACATACATTGTATCCCCTGGGGTCCGTTTCTTATTTGTATTGAGACGCACGCAAGGGAGGAACAATTGTATGACTAACAAAGGATTTTGATCAAGTCAGTAATTTAGATTGTATAAAGTACAGCGGTGATCAAGTTTAATGACTTTGGGTTTGCTCTAGAAAGCGAGTGAAATATTCATGCTTATGAATACCCAGATGATTAAGCCGCATAAAGACTCACAGTGTCCAGAATCCTAACGCTTGTTATTTGCTTTATTATATTTTTGGGTGATCAACAATTATAAGGCTTGAGTATGGCCGGTTATTACATTTCTGTCATCTTTACCGAGACTTTTGCTAGAGACTAACACCTCTTTCTATTTGGCTTTTCTTTCAGTTTATATCACTTACTTTACTCTATCAGCTTGTTTAAGACCTATCAATGCACCAATGATTAAGCACACAGTCTTTTAAGCTTATTTCTTTCTCGATTTGGGGTCAAAGAATCAATGTACTATCATTTTCTCTTTTTGCTTCAAAAACTCAAAATTTTGAGGAGCATGAAATAAAATGATTTAAATTGCCCCAGTTAATTTAAGTTCATAAATTAATGGCTATCCTATTCATCTACAAGTAGAGAACGGGACCAAAGCATGCAAGCACGCTTCACAAACTTAAATAACTGACTAAATTCTCAGCTAAAAGTAAAGTAGAATGCTTAAAGAACGCCCCAAGTACTATCCATTCGTCAGGTAAATGGCTAACCCGAAGATTTACAAGAAATTATCAGGACCAAACATATACAAGTATATGTCCTTCAAAATAGAAGCAAATGACATAATTTTCAGCGATCATAAGCAAAAATCTTTTTGGTTTTTCTCTTTACAAACTAAAAAAAACACAATCTTTTTGTCTTTTCGGAATTTTCTTAACAAAAACAAAATTCACATTCTTTTTGACTTTTTCAGAAATTTTTCTATATAAACAGAAATCACAATCTTTTTGAAATTTTCTAATTTTAAAATGTTTTAGAATGTTGTACGGGATTCTTGGTGATACTAATAGCAGCAGAATTATCAATCAATATGGGAGTAGTAAGAAACTTCAAACCGTAGTCGCGAAGATGTTGTTGTATCCACAAAACCTGGGAACAGCAACTCGAGGCTGCAACATACTCAGCTTCGGTGGTTGAAGTAGAGACCGTTGTCTGCTTCTTACACTGCCAGGAAACAAGCCGACTTCCAAAGAATTGACATCTCGCTGTAGTAGACTTGAAATTGATCTTGCATCCTCCATAATCTGAGTCTGAATAAGCGGTAAGATCGAAAGTATCATCTTTGGGGTACCATAACCCGATGTTAGGATTTCTTCGTAGATATTGCAGAATACACTTGACCGCTGCTAGGTGAGTCACTCAGGGACTAGCTTGGTACCTAGCACATAAACAAACAGCAAACATTATGTCGGGTCGAGAATCAGTTAAATACATTAAAGAACCAATCATGGCACGATAGAGGGTTGGATCAACGGTATCCTCCAATTCATCCGGTGATAAATTGTGACCCACGGGAAGAGGAGTAGAAGGGATTTTTCCGGCAGTAATCTTGAAACGGCTCAAGACGTCGTTCACATATTTTGTCTGATGAATGAAGATTCCCTTCGCAGACTGATGAACCTGCAACCCTAAAAAGAAATTCATCTCTCCCATCGAACTCATCTCGAACTTGGTTTGCATAGATTTCTCGAACTCCTTACACAGTGTATCATTTGTAGACCCAAATATTATGTCATCAACATAGATCTGAACGAGTAGAAGATCATCAAAAATATTTTTATAAATAAAGTGCAGTCAACAGTTCCACGTTTGAAGCCGTTATCCGTCAGATGGTCGGCGAGCGTGCCATACCAAGCTTTCGGGGCTTGATGTAGACCATATAATGCCTTGTTTAATCGGTAAACGCGGTCAGGATAATCAGGATCTTCAAAGCCTGGAGGCTGTAAAACAAACACTTCCTCGTGAAGTTCACCATTCAGAAAAGCACTCTTAACATCCATTTGATACACTTTGATATTCTTGTAAGAAGCATATTCCAGGAAGATTCGAATCGACTCTAATCTTGCAACTGGAGCATAAACCTCAGTGTAATCAATATCCTCTTGCTGATGAAAACCTTGCACCACCAAATGTGCTTTGTTTCTCACAAATATTCCACGATCATCTTTCTTACACTTATATACCCACTTAGTCGGAATTGCCTTCTTGACTCTAGCAGGTTTGTCAATAAGATCCCAAACACCTAAACGTGTAAATTGTTGTAATTCTTCTTGCATAGATTCTACCCAAGAAGGATCTTGTAGAGCCACACGAGGAGTTGTAGGATCAACTTGAGATAGAAAACAAGTAAATTTAGCAACAGTTGCAATTTCATATGCGTGTAAGTCAGCATGAGCACATAGAGCATTATTGTCACTTGAAGAGGCAATTTGATGTCGTGTCTGAACCCCTACATCAAGATCTCCAATAATGTTTTCTTGTGGATGATAATTATGAATTCTGAGAGTAGGATTTTTAGAAACAACAACGTTTTCAAATAAGTTAGTATAATGTTCACCCAATTCAGGAGATGAAACATTATCCTCATTCACAATTGCATTATCATCAGATGAAGACGAAGCAGTATCATAATGAACAAGAGAATCATGATCAGGTTCTTCAGTTGGAGCAACAAATGGAGCTTCAACATCATTGGAACTTGCAAATCTTGGAATTTCCAAATGTTCTTCAAAATAAGCACGGACTAAATCTTCATCTAGATGATCGATTGATTGAGTAAATGTATTAAATAAGCTATCGTAGTCAAACATCCAATCGGGATCTTTCCTTTGAGGAGGAGTAGTGTACCGTTGACAGTCCACATGGAACAATTCCTCAACACAACCAGATGTAAAATTATATACCCTTTTCTTTGGAGATGCATACCCCAAGAAATAACCTTCGATCGCTTTTTCCTCAAATTTACCTGCATCCTTCTTCAAAATTGTACAAGGACACCCAATGGTTTCCAGGTACTTTAAGTTAGGCTTTCGATTGTTCAAGAGCTCATAACTTGTCTTCTTGAGTCGTTTAACAGTCAAAACCCGATTAAGCGTGTAACAAGCTGTGTTCACTGCCTCATTCCAGAATTGGACAAGAAGCTTAGAATCAACGAGCATAGTTCTTGTAGCTTCAATCAAGGTTCTATTCTTTCGTTTGGCAACACCAATTTGTTGAGGTACATAAGGTGCACTATATTCACGGTGAATTCCCTTTTGAACACAAAAGAAATCCAATATAGTGTTTTTGAATTCTCCTCACCTTTTGTTTGTAAAGTGATTCGATTTTAGTGATAAGATTTTTTACCAAAACAGGAGTTTGATCTTTTGAACTCATAAACAAGACCCATGAGTATCTCGAATAATCATCAGTCACGACTAGACAATACCAGTCTCCAGAAATACTCGCACGATTCACTGGACCGAATAAATCCATATGAAGTCGTTCAAGCGGAGTATCAATGGAATTCAATATCTTAGATGGGTGCGATTTCTTCTTCTGTTTGCCCTTTTTACAAGCAACACAGTGATCTGATAACTTAAAATTTTTCAACGACACCCCCTCTACCAAATCGTTTGCCATTAAATAATTCATCTTTCGAACATGTATGTGACCCATTCTTCGATGCCAAAGTACGAAGTCTTTCTCGGTTGCTTTCAAGACAAAACACGTTTCGATCGATGTAGATACTTTAGAATTCATATTCAAGACATAAATATCATTTGATCGTGGTGATCGCATGACAACCATGTCCTTGGGAATCACGTAACCCGGTTTCAAAATAAGACACTCTTTATCTGTAAATACTGTAATGTATTGCTTATCACAGATTTGCGACACACTCAATAAATTATGGTCCACTTTTCACAATAGTTAATTTTCTCAAATGTAATCTTCCCATTCGAAACATCACCTTCCTGTGTAATCATACCCCCAGAATTCCTAGGAAAAGCCACATAACCTCCTTGAATATTTCTCACATTTGATAAGAGATTGAGATTTCCTATAATATGACGAGAATATCCACTGTCCATAATCCAGTTTTCACCAGAAATGGTCTTGGATGTACCCTACACACAAAAGAAAATAATTACTTCAAAAAGGCAGCCCAGGCCTCAGTCTTGGTCACCTTTTGGTTTTCTTGAGAAAAGTTAACCTTAGTTGCATTCAATTGTTGTTCAGCATCTTGAAAATAAGTTACAGGTTTCTTAGACTTTTGTCTTAGATACGCAGCTTGAACCACATTTGAATTAACATTTTTGCATAGTGGTTTAGTAGGAATAAACTTAGGTTTAACGGAACCATGAGTTTCATTCATATGAACAACTTTTCGAGGATGTATGTTCGAAAACATAATATGAGTATCGTCAGCATACGACACAGGTCGTTTCAGAATCTCCTTTACCAACGGAATCGGTTTTGAGTAATCCTTGATAAAAGGATGAAGATTCTGGTTGTTCTGTTGTTTACAATTTCTCACTACATGACCTTGTTGACCGCAAAGAAAACAACTTCGCATATCAACATGATGATGTTGAGAATTTGTTTGAGCATGTGAAACAGAGGATGATTGATGACTCATATTTTTAGTCATGCTTTTAGCAAAATCATCAGATAACTCAGATATCTTTTTCAAATAAAAATCTAAGTTAGAACAATTTGAAAAACTTTTCAAAGTGTCAGCTCCGGTTGACTTTACAAATTTAACTTTCTTAGCTTGTTTTAAAATTTGCTTTGCTCTTGTCATTGGATCTAATAAAACTGATGTTTTCGCTTGAGCATATTGACGTTCAAGTTCATGAACTTTGGAAGTTTCATTGTAAAACACACTCTCAATCAGTTCAGGTTTAATGATACTAAGAGGAATGTCTTTTTTAGTGAACATAGTATCCATCCCCTTTAACTTAAAAACACGAGCAGATGACGGCTTAATTGCATTAGGATTTATAAAACACAACAAATCCTCATCAGAAATTTTGGGTTTTTCTGGTTTCTTAGCCTTCACCGGTTTGACAAACACATCTTGCTTCATCTTAGTTGTGTGCGAACCATACACAGCCTCCTCAAATTCATGAGGTTCACACAGTATGTGATTAGAACTTGGAATGTTCTTGTTCTTGTGTATAATCTCAGGTTCAAACACATCCTCGATGATAACTTTGTTAACATTTTCAACAAAAACTTTGTTGCTTTAAACATGAGGTTTCTGAGAAACAGACTGGGCTTTAACAGTTTCAGAATTAACATGAGGTTTACTTTGTTTAGAATTTTCTGAAGTCACAGGCTTTTTAAGAATAACATCTTCTTCAGTTGGAGCAAAAGGATTAATTTTATAATCATTGTGAAATGGTGGTGGAATTTCAACAAAGCCTATACCTTTCTTTGAATCCTTTTGTTTTCCAGAAACTTCAATAATTTCATTCAACAAAAACGAGGAGTTTCGAAATTTACCCAATTTGTTCTTCAACTCAAGAACCTCATTTTCAAGTTCGGTTATTTTTGAACGATGTTTCAAGATTTCTTGAAACTTTTGGTCATTGATTGTCATTTTCACAGATAACTCTGCTTTAAGATCATGATTGCTTATAGTCAATGCCTCAATTTTCTCTCTCGAGTTGATTTGAGAGGTCAAGGATTGTCTATAAGTATCTTTTAAAGACACAATCTCTTTTAATAGACTATCATTTTGAAGTTTTAATGAGTCTATCTTTGACCTATTATACTCACAATCAACACATGATAATTTAGAATTTGAATTACTAACCTCGCTTTGTTTGGCCATGCAAGCAGATGTAGCAGAATCACTGATCTTAGCCATACAGGCAAAGCTAGTTGGAAGCTTTTCACTTTGATTATCAGATTCAGACTCAGTTTCAGCGTCAAAAGAAACTTCACTTCCACTTATATCTTGTGTGTATTCAGGAAACCCAAACATAGCTAGATTAGCTTGATTATCATTGCACAATAGTCGTTGTGACTAATCACCTCCATCAGCTAACACTGCATGTGACCCAAAAGTAGACGGTTTCTTTTCAGTATCATTGACCCGTGGTGTAGAAGAGTTTTGATTTTGACCACGAGGACCAGTATACTCCTTCTTTGGCTTGTCACATTCTTTCGCAAAGTGTCCGAATTCTTGACAATTATAACACTTTACCTTCAACTTGTCAAAACCCAACTTCTTATTCAAAGCAGGAAGATCTTTTCTGGTCCTTTGAATAAATTTTTTTACCTTACGAACAGTCATTGCCATGTTCCACTTTAAATCCATGAGTTCAAGATCATCGGGATCAATTTGATCATAGTCTTCATCGGTTAAATCACTTGTTGCAATCTTACTACTCACCAAATTCTCGTAAGAAGACATAAAGGCAGACAAAAATGCAAAGTTTTGTTCAGCTTCCTTTATGTTTACATTAGTTTGAGATGAGAATTAACTTGTATATGATGAAGTTCCCGATCCTCCAGATGAACCAGAGATACCAGAAGATCCAGGATTTCCAGCTGTGTAGAAACAGGCTCGTGGATCACTATACATTGTAGTAGCATTCTCACTTGCAGCTTGAGTAAGGAAAGCAGTTAGTGGAGAAATAGTTGAACTTAGAGGCATACTACCACCATAGAAAGAAGGATCTTGACTTTCCTTAGAAGATTTCTGGCACTTAAGATCATATTCCCTAGCTTCAATCTTTTATTAGAATTCAATAGCAGTCAAATCTTTATTCAAGAAATAGTTATTCTCCTTGAGAACCATTAAGAATGTGGAATAAGAACTTGGAAGTACACTATTAATAGTATCAATTTTATCCCTCTCAGAGACATCTAATTTCAACTTGTCCATCTCAGCAATCAAGTGATTGAATCTCGTAGTCATTTCTTCAACCGTCTCACCTTTCAATAAATTAAAGTTTCTGAATTGAAACTTAAGCATCACCTTTTTGCTTTCAGCCATGTTACCCATACTTCTCATTCGAATATGTTGAAACAAAGAAGCACATATTTTTATACTACCCACTTGGTGAAAAATATTCTCAGGCAAAGCCATGGTTAGAGTAGAATAAGATTTTGTCTCGATCTCTAGTGCTTTCTTTTCTTCAACTGAATATTGAGAAATGGCTTTAGGTGTATAACCTATAGTCTCATCTCCAATTATAGGTATAGTATAGACTTCATCTAAGCAGTATGAACAATCAAGATGAACTGATCCTAAATGGGGACGAAACTGAGGTTCCCACTTGGCAAAGTCACTGAACTTCATCAATCTTGGACATTTCGAATGTGAACCTATCTCGGTATCAAGTTGTAACATTTGTTGCATCAACATATTTTGAGACGCTAATGCATACATACCGGCCATTTTTGACAAGTTTTAAAATTCAAGGGTGTAATGAATCAAACAACAAATAAGGTTTAACAAACTGTGAACAGTTGTAGTGAACTGTGAACGAATCAAATCTTAACGAAGTTAAGATTGATCAGTCAACGAATCACAATTGAGTTTAACGAATCAACCAACGAATCAGAAGATTAACGAATTAAAAATTCAGACTAACGAATTAACTAAGTAAGTCACAAGAATCAGCTTAGCGAATTAAAAGTTAATCAGTAGCGAATCACCAATAAAAACTCAACTATAACGAATCAGGTTGTTACAACCGTTTGTAACAAACTCTGACACCTTATGCCACGTGGCAAAGGTTGTTATGACACAAATCCCAACGTGGACACGTGTCACACGAATCAGTTTATCCAATTGACGAATCAGATAACACGAATTAGCAATTCATACAAACTGGCTAACGAATTACTTGAAATGGATAACGAATTAACAAATTTGATGAACGAATCAAGGTAAACAAGATAGCGAATCAATAAAACGAATCATATTCATCATGAATCTTCAAATCTTCAACGAGAAATTCCAGAAATCTAGAAATGATGAACACTAAACCCAGAAACCCAGAATACATAAATTTGTAATACAACCTCAATTCTTAACCAAATCACACAAATAACCTATCAATCAACTCGCAAACCAATTGCGAATCCAAAACACCGAATCTCGTAACCAATTACTCCATTCCTCGAATTCAATTATACCAAAAACCGATCTCTGTTTCGGACTTAAACCAAAACCAAAATCAATCCACACTAAACTAATTCAAACTCAATTCCAATTCACAGAACCTTCCTAATACATCAAACACCTTAAATCCAATCCAAACCAACTATAAATCAATCAATTATCCATAAATTGATTCAAATTTAACCAAAACAGAACATATTAACTAATTAAGCATTTAAACTCTAAATAAACACCAAATCAAGTGTAATTGAGCCCCGAAAGCTCTGATACCACTTGTTAATCCAATAACTATAACACTAACAGATCTCAGATCTGTGGATAATCGATTAATACGTTTATATAGATCTAGCTCATAATTACTATAGATTTAGTGTTGTATGTGTTTATATATTATCAGTATATGTATACTAGTAATTTGTATAATATTAGTTTGAAGATTGAGAGAACGATTGGACAGAGATTCGATAATTAACTCTCAAAACTTTTATTAACAGTGAACAGTGTTCACTATATATAGAAGGAGGTCTGGTTCGCTAACATCCCTAGCGAACCAGACACTGCTTTGTTACATACATTAATTTAGACGAAACACCCCCTGATTCGTTAACATCCCCTAACAAATCAGGAGGGAATACACTTAATGTCTTAGTTCGCTAACATCTCCTAGTGAACTAGACTTTAAACCTAACGAACTAGATAATAATTTAACTAATTATTACATTAAATAATAAACAAAACGTTAACGATAATTACAACTCAAGATGCGAAACCGTGCACTAACACTAAACGAACACAGCTTTTGTATTTATACTTGAATGATATGTTAGATGTAACACATCCCCTTTGGGCAGAATTGTACATCATCAATCATCAAAATTAAGCTTTTTCTGTGTTTTGTAAGAATAATTAATATGTATGTTTATATTTAAAGTATTTACAAAACATTGATTTAGTTAATAGCAAACCAACTATTAGTGTACTTAATATAATGATAAATATATATATATTTCCCTTGTATATTTTAAATAATATTTTATTAATAGTTTGTTCGTTTTTAGTTAAGATTTGTATACTACTAACATAATTGTGTTTTGTAGGTTCCGGAAGTTGATCGGGGTTGAAAAGAGCAAAAAACTAGTCAAAACATGCCTAAACAAGAAGCCAGAACGCATCAGGAAAGGAACTGGATAGAGAACCAGTCGGGCCGGCCACCAGATGGGACTACGCCGCGCCGTGTGGCCAGGCTCCCATCCCTGGTCGCATGGCGCCTAGATTTAATAATTCCAGAAAGTTCACGTGTTTGGTCAGGTTTTGGGCCCTATTTGTAAGGCCTCGTTACCGGTGCCCTACTTTGGACGTTGGATTTACTCATAAACAAAGTTCTAAATATCAGAGTTAATTAAAACTTTCGCAAAATATAAACCTGCCATTAAATATTAAATTTTACTTCGTAAACATGTCTTAACAAACATTCTTATCTTTCAAAATAAACGTCAATAAAGTTAAAACATCTTGAGTCTTCAGATGCCAGTCTCTTATGCATCTGCCATGTGTCCCGCTCAAGCCAGCTGTACCATTCTACTCACATGCGTGCATACTAAAAGTCAGCTACGCTGAGTGAGTTCTAGTAAATCAAATAACATACAATACTTTCACATATCATACATACGTTCATATATACTATCACTTACCTCAGCCCACCGAGAGTATGTTCATAGTCCGCCGTGTATACCTATACTCAAGGTCGTGAACACTTAAAAGGTCCGCAATCCTTACCTACGCTCACCATTTATGGTACGTGCAAGGTCCACGGTCCTTCCCTAGACCATCCTACCTTAATAACACGTTCAAGGTCCACAGCCCTTCCCTATGTTGCAACCTATTTCATAGCATGTACGAGATCCGCAGTCCTCCCCTATGCTACCACAATACAATTACAGCACGTAAAAGGTCCGGAGTCCTTTCCTATGTTGGCTCCTATCTAAAGTATGTATAAGGCCCACGTTCCTTAACTACGTTCTCATCTATCATCTATAACACGTAAAAGGTCCATAGTCCTTATCTACATCATCACATGCCCAGTCTATGTCCAATAGAAGTTAGAGGGATTTGCCATCCTAACTTACTAAGTCAGATGTAGAACTCGCAAACCATTCATGTACCTACATACACATACTTCAAGTACACAATAATTATATCGTAGCATAAGAACTCTCTAGGCTTTCTTCTCATCATTCATTGAAAAATCACCCTCATGGTCGTTACGTGCAATATCCGAAGATCGTTCACGTACCGACATATATTCATTCATTACATTCAAAGCTGTTATCACATATATCATATATAGCATACACTTACCACTCAAGTTAAGTGTATTTACATTCACATTGAGTATGCACACAGCCCCGAAAATATAAAAAGGAAATGGGTCTAGAAACTCACCTGAACTCAGTTACGCTCACCGCTAATGGTTATCCCTTTCTTGAGCTGTGCGCGACTAACTGTATAATAATTTCACGTATCAGTTAACTATCACTACTCATAACATCTTTCTAGTTTAATTAGAACCCTCAACGAGCAGGGGTCCGGGGGCAACTCCTCTGGAAGTGGGGTTCTAGGGGCGGCAACCCCTAGCAGGGTCCAAGGGGCAGAGCCTCTGGCTGGGGTCGACGTTAGAGGATTTTTAATTAGGATTTTTCATTAACTGTCTTAACACATTTTTCATTAGGATTTTTAATTATTATTTTATTGTTAACTCATTCGTCATTCCAATTCGTTATATTTTTATCCTGATTCGTCTTTGATAAATCCCCGTTCATTATCCGGATTCGTCATCTTATCATCGTCTGATTCGTCCTCTAAGTCGTTACCTTATCATAACGAATTGGGTAAGTAACGAATCACTTGATTCTTTATCTTACCATAGCGAACTGGTGGGTAATGAATCACTTGATTCGTTATCTTAACATAACGAACTAGGTGAGCTAATTCGTTATCTTATCTTAACGAATGGTTGAACTAATTCGTTATCTGGACATAACGAATGGATGAACTAATTCATTATCTGGACATAACGAATGGATGGACTAATTCGTTATCTTATTATAATGGACTGCATCAATCTTATCCAGACTTTGACTCAGGGTCAACCAAGAACACCCAAACAGTCAACACTAGCGGATTCAACAATTTATCCTCAAATCTCAACCAAATAACACAAATTTGGTATCCAGAGACTCGTAATCCTAACGCCTACAAACCCCAATCTTCCAATCAACCAAACATTCATGTTTAAAGGTTGCGATTTATGTATATATGCTATAGCTTCTCATACTAACAATTATCCTATCAAATGTTAACAGATTTTAATAGGGATCATCACGTTTGATTCATTTTTACCATATGTATATAGATCTAAGATCACCTAAATGAATCCGAACCTAAATGAACAAGTTTACGTTATAAACGTACCTTAAACAAGTCGATTCATGAACACGAGCTGGTCTTTAATGTAGGTTCGGTTCGTCACAACGTTCTAGCACCAACTTTTCAGCTTCGGATCTAGGCTCGGGTTAAAGGATAGTGTTGTGTATGTTTTTCAAGGTGTAGGCTATGGTGTAGAGATAAAAATGGAAATGATTAGGGTTTAAGGGGTATTTATACTCCCTTAAGCCCATGGACCTAAGACCCATCTTTCCTTTTTCATCCATATTTAATTCCATCTAATTAGCTTATTCCACCTATCCTTAATCTTTTATTATTTCTTTACTAATTCAAGTAAATTTTTCCATCATAAACAAATAATATATATAATATTATTCTTAAAAATTTTGGGATGTTACACTGTTTCACTATATAAATACCCCTAACCTTAACCTGAAAAACACCCTACAATTACTACAAAAAAAAATCCATATAGTGACATACAAAAAGTGATACTAAAACACAAAAAAGTGCCACAAATGACCTCTAAAAGAATGTGCGGCACAAAAAAAAGTGCCACTAGAAGCGGTGACGCTAAAGCCTTTTAGTGGCACTTTTTCAATATGTCGCACAAAGTTTTTGAGCTTTTAGTGTCACTCTTTTTAGTGCCACCATATAAAAATAGACTTTGTGGCACAACTTTTGTGCCTTTAAAAAATAATCCTAGTTACATATTCTTACTAGTTTTAGTGGCACCTTTTTATGCCACAATATAAAAAAATAATTTTGTGACAAACTTTATGTCAGTAAAATTATTTTTATTTAAATAAAAATTTTGTTTTTAGTGGCACATAACTTTGCCACATTAACCACATGGTTTACTATATAAAATAAAAATTCAATAAATTAAATTATAAATGTAGAAATATTAATACTATAACTTCAATAATAAGTTCTCTCATAAGCATATTCCAAATGTTGGATAAAAAATGAGTAACAAATAACATATTCCAATATCGAAATGTTTACATGAGGAGTCTAAACGTTCTTTTGGGTGAGAATTTCACTCTCATAAAACTTAGCCCAAAGATTCTCATGATATCTACCCTGTCATAAACATTATAAACAAGCTTTAGTATAGGTTCAAACAAAAATTTAAAAGATATTTTTCTTTTGTGAAATTCATTAAAAAGTATATAGACCTACCTGATTTCTAGTGCACCTTTGCTTTAGTCATGAAAGTTATGTTCCAAAATCCACTTATAATACCCGAAAAAGAAAAAAAGACTATCATTGTGAGGCTCATAACTGACATCTCAACCCTGAGAACCCGCTCAATTTTAGGGGCAATGACTTCTCAACCTTCTTAATAACCTCTTCTCAAAATGTGAGGTCTCTGGCTCTCAGCTCCATATGAGGGTTAGGCTGTTAGCAAGCTACTGAAACAAAAAATCATACTTCAGCCATCATATTTGTCTCACACACATAAGTTCATAGCCCAATATATCAAAATAAACAAGCCTAGTTAAAGTTAATTGCTACCTCAGTTTCGTTAAATGAGGCAAGATTCTTGTAATTTTGTGCAACTCGTCCTCACTATAAAGTCTATCGAAGTCCAGAAAGTGAAGGCCCTACCAAAAAAAAAGAACCCACTAAAATCTGAATGTGATATGTCCCTCTAATATAACAACCCATGTATTCTAGGCTCCTAGAACTTATTTCAGGAAAAGTGAACATGGATTTAGAAATGAGACACCTATCATCTATCTTAAAAATCACCTAACTCAAACTTCACATGGAACAAGATTATAATGCCAAATCCATTAAATTTAAACTCAATCACTTCACGAGCAATCAAACTCAAAAATCAAGAACTTAAACTTGATAGTTAATACATGTGATTACATGAAATGTGGTAAATAATATTATCGAAATTCTTTTAAACTGTTGGCGTTAGCTGTTGCAGCTTCCCCACTGTCGTATTTCTTAGTGAAGTCATCATTAATGTTCTCAAGAAAAGCAACTGGAACTTGTCTCAGCTGTTTGCCAATGGATTTAACCACAACACGGTATGCTTCAAAGAAAAGATAACTGTTAAGTCTATATGTGATGGAAAATTCAGGTGAGTTCATGCCCAAGCATGTATTCTTGTGATAATTATTAGCCAGGAAACACACTAAACCAGGCACGTGAGCTTTTTTATTTTTTGTATTCTCTATGATTGGTGAATAAGGTTTGTGGTATATTTAAACTGCAATTACAAGCTACAACAATACTGAATCAGATTTTATATATCCTATAGCAAGTAAATGCAGAAAAATTACAAAACTGCACAAATAAAGGTAACATTTACATGTTAGCGTGTAACCTAGCATACAAATATAAACAATTTGAAGCAAAACTTGCATACTTTTACCATTCAAGGCACTTTAGAATCAAAAACTAAAAATACAATCTCAATAACTTATTGGTGCAAATCAAATAATGAAATGTTTAAAATCCGTATTATGATCGACAATTTGTAGCAGGGAAACAAGCAATGAAACTTTACACTGAGACTAGCTATCTAATTCTACTTGATTCATTTAGATCCAACATACACAACTTAGATTTACATTCAATTACGATTGTAACAGAGCCAATCCAGGGTAAGCCTCAAGCTCAAGCTTAAACAAGCTGGCTAGATGTCCACTCGTTTACTTTACCAAGCTAAAAAATTGAGCTCAGCTCCTTTAAAGATCGAACCGAGCTCGTTAATTTTTTTTTCATTATTAGTGTGTTTTTTTTAAGATATTGATGTATAAAAGATACAAGTATAATTTTTTAAAATACATTTATATAATTTATAAAGTAGAGAATTTACAACATTATATGCCTATTTTTGTTCATTTTTATAACGTTTTAGAGATCGAGTGGCATTATATATGTATGCTTTATTTTGGTATGCTACTTTTATTAATATTTTTATATACTAAAATTTAGGGTTTAATCTAAATAAGCCGACCCTGGGGCGCCCTTGGCTCGTTTAGATTCGAGCTTTTTTGAGTGAGCCCCAAACTTTTTGAACAACATTACATTCAATCAATTAGACATCAAAATAGCAAACACATTTTGGCATTAACCTCATCAACAAGAAGCAAATCAAACAAGAACTGATACAGATTGTTCATTAAACCTATATTGAAGTTAAAGCACTAAAATAGCATCAATGTTACAAAAACCTAAACAATCAAATTGATTAAAACTCCAAAGGGGTTGGGAGGTTTGGCCGTCTGGGTTCAAGTCTCCCAAATAACATAACAGAAATTCGCCATTTAGGAAATAAAAGGAAAATTATCTCGACTACAAGATTATTGGTCTTGTATGATTTGAATGAAAAAATATATCTATTGAAAATAATGTACAAAAAACCCTAACACAACAGATGGAATTCATAAAAACTTACTGATTCATATCGTAGAAAATGAGGACAAATGTTCGATTAGGGTTGGGTCTAATGGTGAGGAGCATTTGTAGCCAACCAGTGGTGACGTCAGTTCAAGGATGGTAGATTTCGACTCCGGATAGTGCAGGGCTCCAATTGTGGGTCCATTAACAACGTTTTGGAGGCTGAAAAACAAATAGCAACATTAACTTTAGGTAGAAGATTAATAGATTATAGGAGGGAATTAATATATTGTAGGAGGGAAATTAAAAATATTTTAATCGTACAAGGAGGGAATTTTAATTTTAAAAAACTAACTGTGACAATCGTCAATTTTAGGTTAACTCCGTCAATTCAAACTTAAGATCACTAAATCTATAACGCACACTTCATTACATTTAAACTAGGGTTTAAATGACGCTTAACACTTACTACATGTGTAGTCTTTCAGGAATTGCACCGAAACGCAAACGAGTTGACGCAAACGATTGATAAATAAACGAAAAACGTCAAAACAGTAATTATGTGATAATTATGTGTTAGACTTATGTGTTATGTGATAACATGGTTATAAACGTTAACTCAAGATGAAAACAAGTTAGTTAGGCTAGAAAAGTAATACTTAGAAGTGGAGGGACTTGAGTGTAACTTATTATTATTATAAATATATACTAATAACCTTAACCCTAACTTATTCTCTTTCTCCCTAACCCCGATCGGAACCCCATACCCCCTCCCTCACGGCTGCCGTCCACTATACACTCACATTCTACCATCAAATCAAGTGTTTGATTGAAGAACTAGGTGCTAGGAAGGTATATTTGATCATTCTATGCATTCTTGTTGCTTAATTTTGATGTTTGTTGGGTTAACCACAAACCCTAAGCTGCCGATTTTGTGTATGTATATAGCTAATATGATTGTGGTTGATTGAATGATGATTTGATAACTAGATTGAATCTTGTTGCATGTAAATTGTTGTGTCTTTGATTTGAGTTCAAACACAAACCCTAATCAAGTATGTAATATGTAATTGATGTGCATGGATGGTGTTTATGGAGTTTAGAGGATCATATGAATGCATGATAGTTCATAGGTTGTGAATATATTGAGTTTGGATGCAAACAGTTTCTGGACAGAATGTATATTTGATGTTTAAGTGACTGTAACGAAGTGTAAACATGAAAATTGGTAGAGATTGTTGGTACTACAGTAAACTAGGCTGAGTCTAGTTTCTATAGAATATAAATTTGTAATTTTTGGACAAGTAAAGGTTAACTTTTATGATTTTACAAAAACGTTGTGCAAAGCTGAGCTGTTAGACCTGCTGTTAGGTTATGTTGTAAATGTTATATCTCATGAACTACGAGACCAATTGGGTTGGTTCCACTTCTGGAAGTTGACTCATTGAGTTAGGAACCTAACCCAAGTTGTCTTGCATTTATTGGATTTTTCGTTTAACGGGAATTGCAAATAACATTCTGTTGCGCATGAATTTGACTGTTATGAGTTTGATGTAATGATTTGATGATTGTGAGAAAACTGTGAGGAATAAAAATGTAATAAAATATGTTCTGAAAACCTAAGACATATGTGCTTCTGTGATGATTTTTGGTAAATTAATTGAGATGATATGATCGGTGAAATAGTACAATCTTTCTAGTAGGATTTCTGTCTCGGTGAAACTAGCTGCTGAGTTGTGTAAAAATGCATGAAACATGATACTTGTTATATAATTGTTATGTTTTGACCAAAATACCCAGGCGGGGAATAATTGCTAATTAATTGCCATGATTTGACCAAATTGCCCTCATGGGGAATAATGGCTAGTTAATTGTTATTTGTTGACCAAAATGCCCTTACGGGGAATAATTGCCAGTAACGTACGTTATGAATACATGACACGTATATGATTGTTTACACATGTAATGTGTCACAAAAACACTTGTTTAAGTCACCCACGATTCACAAACGAAACACGAAACATGTTATGTGCATAGGTATTATGTGCCGGGTCTAGAGACTCGATAATATTCCGACACTTAGAAAAATCTCTTTGTTGTTTTAGAACGTTAGAGAGAGTTTTTCGGTGACGCGCATCTTGGTGATTTATTTTGGGAAATTCTTCGCAAACAGTGAGTTTCACTTTCCCCTCTTTAAACTGTTTTCAAACGCTTTTCACTTGGGGGAGATAACATACTCCACAACGCATTTAAGATTTTGTTATAAATTATATATCACTTGTAAAGGCTAAGTGGCAAACGAAACATTTGAAGTCCTACACATCGAACCGGTTAATATTTAGAATAGCGAGTCACTGTTGAGCAGTACTACTGGGTTTGACAAACCCCACCCAACGCTAAACTCGACTGGAGGTCGAGCGGGTGTAATTTTGGCTAACACGTACCATGGTCTGGAGGACCTGGTGACAAGGCACTTATTAAACGAGTCAGCTTCGGTGTCGAACACTTAGTAATACTTGTTGTATAGACTAGCTACCTATCGATATATAATTTGACATAACACTATCCGGTAACGCTGTAACGCAAAACGCTGTAACGCTGTAACGCTGAACGCAAACGCTAAACGATTTATTTTTTTTATAACTTGTGAACTCACCAACCTTGTGTTGACACTTTTAGTATGTTATTCTCAGGTAGCCGAGGCGGACGCGCGGTTTAGGAACATGCATTGATTGAAAACGCTTTTGTCCTGCAAAATTATTTTTATCGGTTATCTTTAGTTTTAAGTCGTCCTGCGTGACGCAACTTTTGATTTAAAGGTTTTTACGCTTCCGCATTTTATTACTCGTAAACGTTTTCATGGTTTTGAAACTTCATTTTATGGTTTGATTATAACTGATGATTCTGATCCTGCCGGTTCACACCCTCTGACGGTAAAACTCCGTTAGTGGATTTTGAGGGTGTGACAGATTGGTATCAGAGCCATTGGTTATAGCGAACTAGAAGCTGCATGCATACTAGACTATAACCGCGACGACCCATTAGTTATAATGATATGCACTGCATAGGTTTGTGTAGTCTTGTAATCTTATCTCCATACCTCTTTCACTCATACGCGCGCGCATACACGGCTTACCTGTAGGAATGTTGACGCCACCCTCATCATCATCCGATTCGATGACGCATGCTCACGGGAAGGAACCGCAGTTACCTACCGCATCGCCACCCCGAGTAGTCCCGGAACTCGAAGCTCCCGCACCGAAGAGGTACCGCCTATCCGGAGGCATTTACGAAAACGACATTAGCTAGGAATGGTACCCTAATCGCGAACAAGTTCCCCCGTTACCTCACCCGAACCACCCTGCTTATCCCAACACCCTACCACCCATAACCGAACCTGTAGAGCGAGTTCTTGCAGCTGTCGTTTCTTGTTTGGAGCGTGATGTGGGTTACATGCGCTATACGAGAGCCAACGTTTCCGGACTATTGAAGGACAGAACCGAGACTAAGGAGGAGATTGCCCGCATGGCAGCGGCAATGAAAGAAATGCAAGAGACTAGTGATCAACAGATGAAAGTTATGATGAAGATGCAAGCTGAGATGATAGACTTGCAAGAGCAACTCCAAGAAGCAAGGACCCGAACCGAGATAGCTCTAGAGCGTTGCGATGTCTTACAAATGCAACTTGCTCAGAACGCAGCCGAACCTGAGGCGGAGCCTAAGGCCGAGCCTGAGGCAGAGCCTGTGTGGAACCTGAAGAAGACCCCGAAGAGGAGCCTGAGGAGGATCCCGAGGAAGATCCCGAGGAGGAACCCGAAGAAGAACCGGCTGAGGAAGAAGCACACTCAGAGGTGTCCTCAGATGACGACATCTAGTGATGATGACACTTAGATGGAGGGGTTGTCTCCATCCGAACTATTAATTTTCTATGATTTTAAGGATTGATTGGAAATACTTTGTAGCGAATACAATGGTTTTAATCATGAATTTTTATTTAGATTAATATGTGGTTGTGATGTGATGTTGTTTCTTATTTCTTTCTTACCTATCTTTTTATTACATGTATGGTGTGTTGTATATGAAAGAAAAATTTATGTTTAACACTTTATACTGTGATTCTAGGAAATGGCTGGAAGAAACGCTGGACGAGGACGTGGTAACATCAGCTTGACTGCAGCTGAACTCCAAACTCTGTTGAACGACCATGCGGCAACCGCTCTAGCCGCACACGTTCAGAACTCAACTGAAGGTCCAAGTGGAACGTGTACCTTCAAGAACTACCTTGACTGCAAGCCCAGTACACTTAAGGGCACTAAGGGAGCTATAGGCTTCCTGCGTTGGGCTGAGAAGGCCGAGTCGGCCTTTGAGATGTGTAATTGTCCCCCTGCCAGTAGGGTCAAATTCGCTGCTGGAACACTTGAGGATTCTGCCCTCACTTGGTGGAATTCGAACGTCCAGATCCTTGGATTGGAACTGGCTAATGCGATGAACTGGGAGGAGTTCAAAAATATGATGCGAGAGGAGTACTGTCCAAGGGAAGAAATTTCAAAATTAGAGTCAGAATTTTGGTCGCTGAAGATGGTGGGTTCGGAAATCGAAGCCTACACTACCCGTTCGCATGAGTTGGCTGTGATGTGTCCGCGGATGGTGGATCCGCCGAGCAAGAGGATAGAAATGTACATTGATGGATTAGCACCGCAGATTCAGGGCATGGTGACGTCTTCCAGACCAGCCACGATCCAACAAGCGATCCGTTTAGCTCACAAACTGACGGATCAGGCTGTGACCCAAGGTGCGTTACCACCTAGGGGTTCGACCACTAAAGCCCGTGACAACCCGAGTCATGACAACAACAGCAACCCGAACAGCGGGAAGAGAAAGTTTGACAACACCAGATCTTCATCCTCGAACCTCCCACCGCAACAGCACTACCGTAAGCCCGAATTCGCTCGGAGCTTTAACACTCAGAATCACAACAACAACAACGGTAGCGGGCAGGTTTCGAGCGGATATGCTGGGAAATATCCAAAGTGCAACAGGTGCAACTATCATCATCTTGGCCAGTGTGACCGTGCCAAGTGTCAGAGATCCGGAAAGATGGGTCACCAAGCGAAAGAATGTAGAGAAGACCTTGCGGCAAAGGGTGCTCCTAAGCCACCTATGACGACGAAGGGATGTTTTGAATGTGGGCAGGAAGGTCATTTCAGAAAAGATTGCCCCAAGCTGAAACAGAATGACAACAATGGTGGTAATGGAAGTGGCAGTAATGGCAAGGGAAGAGCGTTTGTAATTGGGTCGGGTCAAGCCCGCAATGATCCGCACGTGGTGACTGGTAAGTTCCCTATAAACGATTGTTTTGCTTCTGTATTGTTTGACACTGGAGCTGATAGGAGTTTTGTGTCGAAAGCCTTTAGTCAACTCTTAGACTTAACTCCAATTCCGTTAGATGCTAAGTTTCCTGTTGAATTAGCTGACGGTAAGACTATAGTAACGACTCATGTACTTGCGGGATGTAAGTTAAAACTGTCAGGTCATGTCTTTGATATCGACCTTATTCCTTTTACGCTTAGTAGTTTCGATGTCGTTGTCGGCATGGACTGGTTATCCGAGAACCGAGAGGAGATTATATGCCACGATAAGATAGTCCATGTTACTACCCCTTCCGGTGAGATCATTTCGGTCCAAGGTGAGAGGAGCGGCATGACCACCAGCATCATTACCCTTATGAAGGCGCAGAAGTACCTACGAAAGGGTCCTCCGGCAATTTTGGCGCAGATCGTTGAGAAACCCGCGGAGGAGAAACGAATTGAAGATATACCGGTTGTGCAAGACTTTCCGGAAGTTTTCCCGGAGGATTTGCCTGGACTCCCTCCTATTCGTCAAGTCGAATTTCAAATCGAGTTGACACCCGGTGCAGCACCCATAGCACGAGCCCCGTATCGGCTCGCACCGGCGGAGCTTCAGGAATTGTCCACTCAGTTGCAAGATTTGTTGGTAAGGGTTTTATCCGACCTAGCTCATCGCCGTGGGGAGCCCCTGTCTTGTTTGTCCGAAAGAAAGACGGGACTTTCCGAATGTGCATCGACTACCGGGAATTGAACAAGGTGACGGTCAAGAACCGTTATCCTTTACCCCGAATAGATGATTTGTTTGACCAGCTTCAAGGATCGAGTTACTACTCGAAGATCGATCTGCGATCTGGTTACCATCAGCTTAGAGTGCGCGAAGAAGATATCTCAAAGACGGCTTTCAGAACACGGTATGGTCACTACGAGTTTTCGGTTATGCCTTTTGGCCTAACCAACGAACCAGCTGTATTTATGGATCTCATGAATCGAGTATGCAAGGCGTACCTCGACAAGTTTGTGATTGTTTTCATTGATGATATTCTCGTCTACTCCAAGAACGAAGCTGACCACGAAGAGCACTTAAGGGTAATTCTGGAATTATTGAAGAGGGAACAACTGTATGCTAAACTCTCGAAGTGTGAATTTTGGCTTCGCGAGGTTCACTTTTTAGGGCATGTGATCAACGAGAATGGTATCCATGTCGATCCCGGTAAGGTAGAGGCCATCAAAAACTGGGAAGCACCTAAGACTCCGACTGAAGTGCGACAATTCCTAGGACTGGCCGGCTACTACCGGCGTTTCATCAAGGGATTTTCAAAGATTGCTCAACCCCTCACCGCTTTGACTCACAAAGGCACTAAGTACAATTGGGGTGACGCGCAAGAATCCGCCTTTCAACTATTGAAAACCAAACTCTGCAGCGCCCCTATTTTAGCCCTCCCCGAGGGAACGGAAAATTTTGAGGTACACTGTGACGCATCTATACAAGGTCTCGGTTGTGTGCTGATGCAACTCGAGAAGGTTATAGCCTACGCCTCTCGACAACTACGGGTTCACGAGAAGAACTACACGACCCATGATTTGGAATTGGAGCTGTGATGTTTGCTCTTAAGATATGGAGGCATTACCATTTACACCGACCACAAGAGTCTCCAACATATCTACGATCAGAAGGAGCTGAACATGCGACAGCGTCGTTGGGTCGAGCTGCTCAAGGATTACGATTGTGCCATCAAGTACCACCCTGGCAAGGCCAATGTAGTGGCCGACGCCCTCAGCAGAAAAGAAACAGATAAACCCAGACGGGTGAGAGCATTGCAACTCACGATTCATGCCAGCTTACCCGATCAGATTCGCGATGCGCAACTTGAAGCTTTGAAAGAAGATAATCTTCCATCGGAACTCATGCGAGGCGTGAACAAGCAACTTGAAACCAGATCGGACGTGGTCCGATATTTTGAGAACCGGATTTGGGTTCCACGGCACGGAGAGTTGAGGACTCTAGTGATGGACGAAGCTCACAAGTCCCGATATTCTATCCACCCTGGCTCAGATAAAATGTATCATGATTTAAAGGCACTTTACTGGTGGCCGAACTTGAAAGCCGACATTGCCACCTACATGAGCAAATGCTTGACTTGTGCCAGAGTCAAGATAGAATACCAGAAACCATCTGGTCTACTGCAACAACCGGAACTCCCAATGTGGAAATGGGAACACATCTCAATGGATTTTATTACGGGTTTACTTAAGACACCGACGGGATGCGATACCATCTGGGTGATCGTTGACCGGTTGACTAAATCGGCACACTTCCTAGCGATTAAAGAAACGGACAAAATGGAAAGACTGACTCGTGTTTACATGAAGGAAGTAGTGTCTAGACACAGAGTGCCTGTCTCAATCATTTCTGATCAAGATTCTCGTTTCACTTCGCACTTTTGGAAGTCGCTGCAAAGCGCACTAGGCACCCGTCTCGATATGAGCACAGCATACCATCCTCAGACGGATGGGCAAAGTGAGCGAACTATTCAGACTCTGGAGGATATGTTGCGTGCCTGCGTATTGGATTTCGGAAAAAGTTGGTAACCCCACTTACCCTTGGTAGAGTTTTCGTACAATAACAGCTACCACGCAAGTATTAAGGCAGCGCCGTTTGAAGCGCTGTACGGATGGAAGTGTCGATCACCACTCTGCTAGGCAGAGGTGGGTGACAGCCAAATCACTGGTCCGGAACTGGTACTCGAAACTTCGGAAAAGATTGTTCAAATTCGAAATCGCATGGCAGCAGCACGAGATCGCCAAAAGAGTTACGCCGACAAGCGCCGAAAACCTCTCGAATTTCAAGTGAACGATCGAGTGTTACTCAAAGTCTCACCTTGGAAAGGTGTGGTTCGCTTTGGGAAGCGAAACAAACTCAACCCATGGTATGTTGGTCCGTACCGGATAACTGAGCGCATTGGTCCGGTGGCTTACCGACTGGACCTACCAACAGAACTCAGTGGCGTACACGATGTATTCCACGTATCAAATTTGAAGAAATGCCTATCTAATGAAACCCAAGTAGTCCCTTTGGAGGAACTACAAGTTGATGAACAGTTACGTTTCATTGAGGAACCAGTCGAGGTTTTGGATTGGGAAACCAAAACGCTCAAACACAGCAAAATTTCAATCGTTAAGGTTCGTTGGAACTCGAGACGTGGACCGGAGTTCACGTGGGAACGCGAGGATCAAATGATGAAAAAGTATCCTTACCTTTTTGAAGGGCTAACCAAACACAGAAAACCGCGAAACTCGGCAAACCGTTAGACATCACCGGAGGTATGAATTAAATTTCGGGACGAAATTTCTTTCTACTAGGGGATGATATGACAAACTGAAATTTTTTTTTTACTCTTTCGGACACTCATCACGACTTGACTCAAATTTTCAGGACGAAAATTCTTTAACATGGGAATAATGTGACAATCGTCAATTTCAGGTTAACTCCGTTAACTCAACTCCGTCAATTCAAACTTAAGATCACTAAATCTATAACGCACACTTCATTACATTTAAACTAGGGTTTAAATGACGCTTAACACTTACTACATGTGTAGTCTTTCGGGAATTGCACCGAAACGCAAACGAGTTGACGCAAACGATTGATAAATAAACGAAAAACGTCAAAACAGTAATTATGTGATAATTATGTGTTAGACTTATGTGTTATGTGATAACATGGTTATAAACGTTAACTCAAGATGAAAACAAGTTAGTTAGGCTAGAAAAGTAATACTTAGAAGTGGAGGGACTTGAGTGTAACTTATTATTATTATTAATATATACTAATAACCTTAACCCTAACTTATTCTCTTTCTCCCTAACCCCGATCGGAACCCCATACCCCCTCCCTCACGGCTGCCGTCCACTATACACTCACATTCTACCATCAAATCAAGTGTTTGATTGAAGAACTAGGTGCTAGGAAGGTATATTTGATCATTCTATGCATTCTTGTTGCTTAATTTTGATGTTTGTTGGGTTAACCACAAACCCTAAGCTGCCGATTTTGTGTATGTATATAGCTAATATGATTGTGGTTGATTGAATGATGATTTGATAACTAGATTGAATCTTGTTGCATGTAAATTGTTGTGTCTTTGATTTGAGTTCAAACACAAACCCTAATCAAGTATGTAATATGTAATTGATGTGCATGGATGGTGTTTATGGAGTTTAGAGGATCATATGAATCATGATAGTTCATAGGTTGTGAATATATTGAGTTTGGATGCAAACAGTTTCTGGACAGAATGTATATTTGATGTTTAAGTGACTGTAACGAAGTGTAAACATGAAAATTGGTAGAGATTGTTGGTACTACAGTAAACTAGGCTGAGTCTAGTTTCTATAGAATATAAATTTGTAATTTTTGGACAAGTAAAGGTTAACGTTTATGATTTTACAAAAACGTTGTGCAAAGCTGAGCTGTTAGACCTGCTGTTAGGTTATGTTGTAAATGTTATATCTCATGAACTACGAGACCAATTGGGTTGGTTCCACTTCTGGAAGTTGACTCATTGAGTTAGGAACCTAACCTAAGTTGTCTTGCATTTATTGGATTTTTCGTTTAACGGGAATTGCAAATAACATTCTGTTGCGCATGAATTTGACTGTTATGAGTTTGATGTAATGATTTGATGATTGTGAGAAAACTGTGAGGAATAAAAATGTAATAAAATATGTTCTGAAAACCTAAGACATATGTGCTTCTGTGATGATTTTTGGTAAATTAATTGAGATGATATGATCGGTGAAATAGTACAATCTTTCTAGTAGGATTTCTGTCTCGGTGAAACTAGCTGCTGAGTTGTGTAAAAATGCATGAAACATGATACTTGTTATATAATTGTTATGTTTTGACCAAAATACCCAGGCGGGGAATAATTGCTAATTAATTGCCATGATTTGACCAAATTGCCCTCATGGGGAATAATGGCTAGTTAATTGTTATTTGTTGACCAAAATGCCCTTACGGGGAATAATTGCCAGTAACGTACGTTATGAATACATGACACCTATATGATTGTTTACACATGTAATGTGTCACAAAAACACTTGTTTAAGTCACCCACGATTCACAAACGAAACACGAAACATGTTATGTGCATAGGTATTATGTGCCGGGTCTAGAGACTCGATAATATTCCGACACTTAGAAAAATCTCTTTGTTGTTTTAGAACGTTAGAGAGAGTTTTTCGGTGACGCGCATCTTGGTGATTTATTTTGGGAAATTCTTCGCAAACAGTGAGTTTCACTTTCCCCTCTTTAAACTGTTTTCAAACGCTTTTCACTTGGGGGAGATAACATACTCCACAACGCATTTAAGATTTTGTTATAAATTATATATCACTTGTAAAGGCTAAGTGGCAAACGAAACATTTGAAGTCCTACACATCGAACCGGTTAATATTTAGAATAGCGAGTCACTGTTGAGCAGTACTACTGGGTTTGACAAACCCCACCCAACGCTAAACTCGACTGGAGGTCGAGCGGGTGTAATTTTGGCTAACACGTACCATGGTCTGGAGGACCTGGTGACAAGGCACTTATTAAACGAGTCAGCTTCGGTGTCGAACACTTAGTAATACTTGTTGTATAGACTAGCTACCTATCGATATATAATTTGACATAACACTATCCGGTAACGCTGTAACGCAAAACGCTGTAACGCTGTAACGCTGAACGCAAACGCTAAACGATTTATTTTTTTTATAACTTGTGAACTCACCAACCTTGTGTTGACACTTTTAGTATGTTATTCTCAGGTAGCCGAGGCGGGCGCGCGGTTTAGGAACATGCATTGATTGAAAACGCTTTCGTCCTGCAAACTTATTTTTAACGGTTATCTTTAGTTTTAAGTCGTCCTGCGTGACGCAACTTTTGATTTAAAGGTTTTTACGCTTCCGCATTTTATTACTCATAAACGTTTTCATGGTTTTGAAACTTCATTTTATGGTTTGATTATAACTGATGATTCCGATCCTGCCGGTTCACACCCTCTGACGGTAAAACTCCGTTAGTGGATTTTGAGGGTGTGACACTAACATCGTTAATTATATTCGGACGAAAAAGTTTAGATTGATGGAATTTAAATACTTGAATTATACTACGAGAGAAATTAATATTATTTATAAAAAATATTAATAGAAATCAATTAAGGTCACATATATATATACACTTGTTTTAACAGTCAACGAATCCTTCAAATGATTGCCCATCCGGGAACTCACGGCTTTGTTTTTGTTGCCCAAGTAGAAACTTCCCAGATGGTCACTCATCCTAGTACTACTTCCACCTAAACACACTTAACCGTGGAGTTTTCATGTGCTCCACAAACAACTAAAACACGTTGGTGATGTTAAGAGGCAAGACATTACTTATGAACCAAGGATCTCTCTTGTCCACGACCGATGTGGGATTTGCCTAAGAGTGGAACGATGTTGTGTTTGCCAAGGGTGTTACAACACTCGTCTTTCGATCCGTGTAAAACTCTCATCTAAGGGAAACGCATGTGGATAAGAATCGAGCATGGGTCATATGGAACGCCAAGTCTTTTCTTATCATTCCATCACTAGCGCATTAGCAGGTAATCAATATTTGATTAAAACTAAAAATTAATTACTTTTAACAATATTTTTTTAATTATATTTTAGTATTATAGTTAATATCAATTCTTATAACGGTGGTTTGATGTTTGATATAGTGGTACCTGTGGATAAATTCTACACAGATACCGCAAATACCAACATTGAAAGTCGTCAACAATGGGTATCGCTACCGACCAATCCCGATACCTCAAAAAGTCGGTGATAACGCTACCTGATTTAGTGCATCTATTGCTACGATAATGGTACCCGGTACAATCTGATCATCCCTAGTGATACTTTGTAACAACTATTGAATTGTCAGTGGTTACTTCAATTGTAAATAGTAATACCGGTACAAGTACAAGTACAAGGAAAATTTTATTGTTTTAGATCTAGACGAACTACTTTTAGTGGTCCATATTTCTCTTCTTAAAAAAAGTATATTTAGCAGTCTTTCTCATATCATCGAATACATTTGTTTTAACATAACGGTCTTTAGTGATCAATCACTATAAATATCACCTAGTTAAACATAGGCAATTATTCTAAATACGGATTAATTACTACAAACAATTCCCGATTATGATACTAAGAAATCATGACCGGTGATAGTTAAACTAGTCGATAGTGATTAATGATTATAAATATTGGCTCGTCATATTCAATTTATGTATTAGGACATCTTTTTTTCAACAATTGACCCATTATGACATCGTACGACCCAATATAACATGTATTGGGTAATATAGCACACTTTGTCAAAACAATGTAACTGTTGATCGTACTTGGTGAATCACAACAAGTTGTGGTCAAACACAATAAATGTAGGTAAAATAATGAATCTAAGCATGGCCCACATAAACCCGTCTCGACACTTGTAATGATTGTGGTTTAAACATAGTAATTTTCATGAAACATAGATTCATGTGACGCATTAATTAATTGATATACTATAGTTATAGGTAAATTTGGTAAATCGTAACCATAAATTTGACACATAATCAAAATGCATATAAATATAACTTTTTGTTTCTCTATTACACATGTAACACTTTTAATTTATATGTTTATAATATTAAAAGTATGGGCTTAGTTTTCTAACTTTTCCGTTTACATTTTATATAACTTTATATACATGGAAATTGCCATATATTTGATTACTAACATATACTTGATTGGTTGTTTGTTTTCCCTCCCTCCCAGATTAATCAATTTCCCTCCAATTTATGAATTAAAGGGAAAACTTAATTGATTTCCCTCCAATTCATAAATTTTCTCAAAATTCTATGATAAAGTAAAAATCGATCCAATTCTCGCCTCCAAAATAATATCAACCAAATTTAAACAGAAAAAAAATTGAAAATCGCCAGGTTCTGACTTCCAGAACCAAATTCGAGTATTCAACTTTCAATAGCATGTTGCTTGATGCCAACCTCCAATTTTTTAATAATTTTTACACTGGAGTCAGCCCCGACTCTCAACATACAAAGTGAGGTTTGATTTTGATTTCTCGATTTGTTATTTTCTACAACTTGTTCGTTGGATAATTGCTCCCCACTAACAGTTCCTTTTTATATTTGAATAATTTGATCTTGTTGAACAAATTAATATTTTTGTTGTTATATGACACTTTGTTGAGTTTAATTAACAATGGCGAGGGCGTTTTACGTAATCAATATTTTAATTTGTAACACTGTATTATATACTTCTTGGATTAAATTACGAAATCAAGAAGAATTAAACCTACATTATATTCGCAACTGAAAAACTCTAAACAAAATTGCAACTTGCAATTGATTTCTGACGTGGTGCAAAAAAACGAAATTATACTTCAATACGTGTATTTAAGTTGTTTTAGTTCTGAATAAGTCATGCAAATCTGGTTTCCATAAACCTTATTTTTTACATTTGCTGATTGAAATGGAACAATTTCTACAAAGACAGTTGTTTCGTGAGCAATTTCCACTACTCCCTTCCTTAGGTTTCAGGTTAATTACAATTTTTTTGTTCTTTTGTGCTCTTGTGCCTTTATTTTTCTATTGAGTGTTTTTTCAGTTAAAGATTTTAATGATGAATTCTAAAGTTTTTACTTGTAGGTTGTGAGCAATAACTATGAATTTGCTAATCATCAGGTGCATTTATTATGTTATTAATCTTATCCAACTTCATTTTGATTTTTATAATATTGTGATTCGTTTTATTTTAGCATTTGTGGTTTTTGGTATATGTTAGTGTCCACTTAAATACCTAATTTTTAGTGGCATAAATACTAAAGTATCACTAAAAGTATGTGCTAAGAAAATATGGCATAGACAAAGTGTCATTAAATACTAAATTTTAGTGGCACAAAGGCTTAATGCCACTAAAAGACTGTGCCAAGCAAATGTGGCATTTTTTGTAGTAATTTGGATATTATTGGAGCTAATATACGAGATTTTTGGCGGTTTTGAGGGCAAGAGAGCATCTGGTGAAGAGCTATACATTCAAGAGTGAAGATCACGGGTTTTATCACATTTGATTTTCCGTTCTTCATTACTTTCACCATGTTTTCTTATATTATTTTCTTTTCTTTTGATTACATGGTGCTAGGCTAAACATATTAAGCTACCTAGGTCATGATAAACCTCTATTTGGTTGAATTTTGATTGAGATTCTTTTCGTTATGGATATTATGTTTTAATTAAATTGTTGACTTTGGTATTTTATGTATACTCTTACGTGAACTAGTACATCCACGTGAATTCTTTTTCTGTATAGCTTTTACCATATTTTATCGTCTCATAAATTGGACTTAGAGATATATGGATATATCCATTTCATGTAACAAAAGATACCCCTTTTATTTTTATGTTGGTCTTTAACGAGTCTTATTATCCTTGTCTTTGTTTATGTCTTGGGTTGGAACAAATTACTATAACTCGTCCCCGAACGACGGATTAGTCGACAGTTTTCACAAATTTTACGAACAGAAGCTCTTATTTTCATATTTGTCACTCCTTACTTTAATTTCTTATATTATTTTTTTGCTTTTGATTACATGATGCTAGGCTAAACTTATTAAGTTACCTAGGTCATGATGAACCTCTATTTGGTTGAATTTTGATTGGGATTCTTTTCGTTATGGATTTTATGTTTTAAGTAAATTGTTGACTTTGGTATTTTATGTATACTCTTACGTGAACTAGTACATCCACGTGAATTCTTTTTCTGAATAGCTTTTGCCATATTTTATCGTCTCATAAATTGGAGTAAGAGATATATGGATATATCCATTTCATGTAACAAAAGATCCCCCTTTTTATTTTTATATTGGGTCTTTAAGGAGTCTT
>NW_027505858.1:0-20000 GCF_021521415.1 Bidens hawaiensis
TGTACCTACATTCTCCGGTGCCGCCATTGCCCGAATAACGGGATCTCGCGGAAAACGCAAGATCTCGCTTATTTCACCACCATTTTCACCGTGTTAAGTTCTGTTTGATCTAGATATGAGCTAGGGTGATCCCGAAGCTCATTTTTTGAGCGGTTTATACCCGATTCCATCTGGATCTCATGACTTGAACGGTTTAAGGTGTCGGCTCGTCGTTTTGCGACTAGATCTAACGGGTTTTGGATCTCTACAATATCATACGGTCTTACCTCGGGTCGGAAATTAGTTTCTTCCTCTTGGTTTCGGCTAGAGAGAGAAAGTAGGATGAGAGAGAGCTAAGTGTGTGTTTTGGGTGGTGTACTGGACATGGGATGAAATGAATGAAATTAATTGGGTAATAAGGTTTATATATTATGGATCATGGCTTGAGCCCATGGTCCATCCTCATTTCTTTCAAATCCAAGTCCTATTACCCATATTACTTGACCCACACAAGGCCGACTCATAATAACTCCTACTTTATTTTATTATTTCTCCACTATTCCCCGAGTAACTTTTCTACCAATATTAACTAATATTATTTTAGAAATTTCGGGGATGTTACATATTTAAAGCATAAAAAATGAATGAAGCAGTGCGCTCATTATAAGATTGAGGGAGAAATCATTAAGAATGTCAAGTGGCTATTGGAAGCTTAAATACCCCTACCAGATTATGTTGATCTGAATTATGAGAATATAAAATATGGTAAGTTCAATTTGTTGTAAGAACTTTATAAATTAATATTTCCTAAAATACAAGATTATATAGTTATTAGAATTAGATGAAAATTTAGTTGTTTAAATACGAGTTTTAATATGTATTTATATTATGTATGTGATAAAGTGAATTGAATCTTATTTTGATGATGTTTTTGATGATATGGATTCTACTGATGAAGTATAAGGTAAATTTCATTCAATTATATGAACTTTATCGGTTAATAATTGTAATGTTATTACTTTATGATGTGTCTTAAATAGAATATTAAGTTAGTATTGGCATTAGATGAAATTAAGTTGTTTAAATATGTATTTAATGTGTATTGGTATTAGACGATATAAGTTGATAATGTGGTTGTGATAATCCAGAATGTTTTGAGTTGAATGTGGCATTCAGAATTTCTTTTTAGTTTGTGTTAAGGTATTGATATCAAGATAATTTATTTAATTAGTTAGCATATAATATACATTATGTGTAAAGTAATTATAAACAGTTTTAGTGAGTATATCTGATGATAGTGTGGTTGAATTATTTCTTTCTCAGATTGTGAAGCAAATAATAAGCTTTTTTGTGGTGTCAAGTAGGTAATGTGGTACTTTGAAGACAAATATACTGAAGTTTTAGATTGATATGATAATGAAGTTTTAGATTGATATGTTGTTTTGTTGGTCTTTATAAAGTTGTTAGATCATTGTTATTGTATGGGTATAACTGTTTTGGTTAGTGAATGTTTTTGGAAGTGAATTGTGGTTTTATAGGCTGGAACTGTATTTGTTATTTGCACACTGAATCATTAATTGATTAATATATATTTTTGTGTGAAGTTATTGTAAAATATTTTATTAAGTATATCTAATGAAGAGTGTTCTTGATTAATTTCATTGTTAGGTTGTGAAGAAAAAAAATGTTTTGTTTATTAGTTTGCGAAGTAGAAGATTGTGGTGGTAGTGACGACAAAGATGTTGAAGTTTTTGTGGATCTTTTGTTTTTGATGGTGGTTTGTAAAGTCGTAATGGTAATGATGGTTTTAAGCTAATGTAAATGTTTTGTTTTATGAATAATTTGGTGACTGACTGGTACATTTTTATACTATCTTGTTTTAGCTTTATCAATGGTATGGTAATTAATTTTTTTAATATTTAACTATTATTTTAGTAATTGGATGTCATAAAAATAGTTATTCATATTATTCTTGTTCGGTACATTTGCATATGTAAACTTGCCAAAATAGATATGGTAAAATATTTGGATTTATGATTGTAAGTTTGAGATGGATGATAGTCATCTAAGTGAATGTGTTGCAAAATGGGTAGGCGGCTACTGGTTGTTTTGCTTATACAATGAATTTTATATCATTTATATGATGGATGAGTTATTGCAGCAACGAATCAACAATATTAGGGAACCCGGGTGGAGCGTGACCATCCTCCATCACGCGTGGATGGGAGGTGTTTGCGTGATGGCCATCACATTGTGAGGGGGTGGTTTCCAAAAAAATATAAACGTTGGGTTTTGACTGTTGGGGTGGGGGGGGGGGATTTAAATAAAAAAAAAATTAACCAATATATAAATAAAACATAAACAACCATTTCAATCCAACTGAAGAGGTAGGTCCCAGTAGAGCCCAGTTGGACCCGCAAGACTCACCTCAAAGAGGGACGTCTGCGCAGTTGAACCCGCAAGACTCACCTTCAACAGGGACGTCTGCGCAAAGGCTAAACTCGCAACTCACCTTGAAGAGACGTCTGCGCAGGAAGAACCAACTGATCCGCAGGACCCACCATGCTCAGAGACGTGATCGTCCTTACGCGCAGTACGCAAGCTGTTCCGCAGGAAAAGCCTCCCAATGGTCGACGTACTCCGCCTGTTCCCGCAGCAACGGATACTAGCCATCAGGGAAGGCTACCCGCGCAGCAAGGCTACACGCACAAGGCACTTAACTCTTAAATAATTCAGTAATGTCACCTGAAGAAGGAGTGAGCAAGCCGGGAACACTCCCGCACAAATGAGCCCAGTCCGTACGATACTGGAGGATCTTTTGTACTGTACCTGACGAGGTATGGACAAAAGATCTGACCAAAGATACGACAGCTCACTGACAACAGTATGACGAGCAGCACGCTCTTGTACTGTATGTCACTATCAGCCGCTGCCTACTCACCAACCTGTCGGAGGACGTGCATAGCCTGCAGTTGGTGGAACAGGAATAGTACACAGCCGGCCTGGTCACTATCAGCCGCTGCCTACCCACCAACCACCAGCATGGCACGTGCATAGCCCACAGTTGGCAGAACAGGAATACTATTCAGCCGGCTGTACCTGCTTGGAAACCTACCTTCGGCTATAAATACTCCAACACCTTGAAATGGTATGGACACATCACATTACATTACATTACCTGATCACATCTTATCTTTTCTAGCAATCTCTTAATATACACTTATATTCAAGAGCAATCTACTCTGATTCTCACGCTAGAGGGTGGTCAAAAGGAGGTACCCCCCCTTCTAAGTGACGAGCTCACGGTGTCTGTTTTGCAGGTCACCAGAAGAACCATCTTTGCCGAACATAACCCCTCGTGGGAAACATCTATTTAACCCCCAGATTATCCGTAATCTGCCCGGGGGTCTATTAGTGTTTCTTCATTGGCGCCATCCGTGCATAAAAGCTAGAACTAATTCTCAGTTTTTTCAAAACCTCCGAAAAGATGGTTAACGTTACTCCGGTCCCCAGGCCAGGGAGTAACCAAGAAACCCCGGTAACCACAACCCCAGCTACTAGGGGGAACACCGGCGAATACACACATTTTACGAACACTACCCCGGTTACCCAAGCCGGGGCAAGTGCAGTAAATTTTACGAACACTACCCCGGTTACCCGAGCCGGGGCAAGTGCAGTAAACAATCCTCCCCTGGGATTCATTGATACCCAGGTGGAAAGACAACAGACGAGGCCCCCCCGCCAAACACTTGAACAAGTTAAAGCGTGGGCGGAAAAACGTCAAAGGGAATTCCAAGCTGAGTTGGATGAACGCTTACGTTCACTCCAACAGGCTGACGAATTCGGAAGCACTCGACAACAGCTCAACATGAGCAATGAGTGCGAGTACTTGGACGATGATTCGGAGGAATCCGACACCGACGGAAACCCTCGCCATAAGGCGAAAGGGAAGCATAAGGAAACGGACTTCCAACCAAGAAGGAATTTTGGAGAAACCTTCAAACCAAAAAACGCGGGTGGAAACCCACGTGACTTCTCTAAAACCTTCAGACCAACCGCTGCAAATGCGGGAACCTCCAAGTTTGCAAGGGACATTGCAGAAGCAATCGCCCCAAGAAGTGCCAAACAGATGTCCAACATCGGCACCTATGATGGTATATCCGACCCAGACGATCATTTGAACAGATTCATAGCGGGGGCAACCGTCAGCAACTGGACGGAACCCACGTGGTGTTATATGTTCCAGATGACGTTGGTTGGAGCAGCTAGAGCGTGGTTTGACCGTCTACCGGTCCACCACATCTACGATTGGGCAGACTTCCAACAGAAGTTCAGCCAACACTTCAGTCAACAAAGAAAGTACACTGAAGAACAATGGACAATCCTCACCTGCATCCGAGAGGAAGAAGAGTCTTTACTAGACTTCATCACTCGCTTCAACTCAAAGAAGCTAAGTCTGGGCAATATTAGCGAAGATCTTGTTCGCGCTGCTTTCATCCAGGGCACGAAAGACCCAGAGCTCATCCGCACCTTAACGGGTAAAGATGGCATGCCATCCACATGGGATGCCATCATGACAGCAGCTAAACGCTTCGCGGAAACGGAAAAGCAACTGGGTAGAGATCTTCCCCAGAGCACAAATCTCTACACCCAGAAAACAAGAGAAAACAATGTCCTTACCGCCTGACTAAACAAAAAGAGGAAGCTAGGCATTTGGCAGTCAAGGGTAAACTTTGACACCTCATCCGGCTCGCACCCTCGGTTAGGCGGAAAGGATAACATGCCGTCGTCAAACTGGAACTCCAGATGGACGCCACTCACAAAAAGCGTCACCGAGATATTCGACACCGAGAGACTCCCATGGCCAAAGGCTCCAATAATCCGAGAGCGTCACAACGCTGATCAGAGCAAATTCTGTGACTTCCACAGGACAAGAGGCCACAACACCGACGAATGCATAGACTTGAAAGACATCATCGAGACATTCGTCAGAGATGGAGAACTCGCACACCTCGTGGCGTAAAGGATGCTGAGCACGCCAACTCGTGTAGAACCCCAGTTGGGAAAAACACGAAACTACAGCTTCAATGTCGGAGACTACATACTGCGTAAACAACGAGATTCCGAACCAAGTGCATATCGGCTCGAAAGGCTCGATGACACTCCCAAGAACATGGAAGGGAGCTCAATTACACAGTCAGCATGTAGATCAATTCCAAACTTGTAAAAGAAAAGGCCCAGAGCCACTTCTAATGGAAATGATTCTCCTTATCACATTGACGCTGATGGTCTTACATTTATACTTAATGAACTTTCCACACTGATATGCCGGTCTTCACCGCATACATAAGTGGGAAAACAAGTCGTTGCATGTGGAAGGCGGCAAAACCCGCATAAACACAGAACGACAAATTTCTAAAGAAAATATAAGGAAAGCCTTCACGCAGGTCAGTCATAGGTAAAGTTGGGTCATCCCACTAAATGAAAGTGCCGGTCCTACCCGCACAAATCATGATAGAGGAAACCGAACTAACCTATTGACAACCTCGCGTCGAACGGTTAGTTATTCAAAACACTGATGCCGGTTTTCACCGCATAAATAAGTGTGAAGAGAAGTCGTTGCGTGTGGAAGGCGGCAAAACCCGCATAAACACAAAAAACGGCAACAATTTCTAAAGAAAATATAAGGAAAGCCTTAACGCAGGTCAGTCATAGGTAAAGTTGGGTCATCCCACTAAATGAAAGTGCCGGTCCTACCCGCACAAATTATGATAGAGGAAACCGAACTAACCTATTGACAACCGCGAGTCGAACGGTTAATTATTCAAAACACTGATGCCGGTTTTCACCGCATAAATAAGTGTGAAGAGAAGTCGTTGCGTGTGGAAGGCGGAAAAACCCGCATAAACACAAAAAACGGCAACAATTTCTAAGGAAAAGATGAGGAAAACCTTCACGCAGGTCAGTCATAGGTAAAGTTTGGTCATCCTACTAAATGCAAGTGACGGTCTTACCCGCACAATCATGATAGAGGAAACGGAACATTAACCTATTGACAACCGCGCGTCGAAAGGTTAACTTATTCAGAACACTTAGAAAATCTCTTAAGGAAAAAATGAGGAAAACCTCCACGCAGGTCAGATAGAGGTAAAGTTTAGCCATCCTACTAAGTGAAAGTGACGGTCTTACCCGCACAATCATGAAAGAGGATGCAAAACTTTAACCTATTATCTGCCACGTTGAAAGGTTAACTTATCCAAAGTACTTAAGAAATTGCTAAGTTAAAATAAAGTATGCACAAGCGAATCATATATTGTTTATGCGGCAAAACAAGTGCCAAATTAAACAATAATATGCATGAGCAAGTCGTATAATGTTTATAAAGCAAGAGTGACGGTCCTACCCGCACAAAAGATTTACATTCCATAAAAATTCAAGTATTACAAGAATGGCCAGGTATCTACCCGCCTACAAGAGTGTAAATCTATACAAAAACATAAACCTATCCTAACAGTGGGAAGGGATCTAAAGGTTCAAGCTTCAGGACCACTCCCTCCAAACCCACTTGTACCCGCACCATCAGTTGGCTGTGGCGGTTCAAGGAAGGTTTTGAGAATGGTTAACCCATAATCAGCAGCAGCAACTTCGTTCACCTTCTCCACCACTGGATGCGGGGAAGGCAGCATACTGGTTCACTGCATGGTCATAAGCAGCTTCAGTATCCACATCATATAAAGAGAAGTTGGAAGGCGGGATGCCCTTCTCAACGAACCCTTGACCAAGCAGGAAGCCAGCCTTTTCCCTATCCTCATGAGAAGCGTTGAGGGCTGCGCTCATGGCATCGTCATATGATGTGTCCGTGAAGACCCGATGAACAACCTACAAAACAAAAATACAAGTATCAAAACCTTTTCTAAGTATAAAGAAAAGCTTGAAGACATTCTCGTAGAAGCCATTCCTTGGTAACCAGAGCCTCCTGGAGGGCAGCTTGAGCTTGGTTACGGGCGCGTTCGGCTTCACTTTTGTTAAGGTTGGCAAGAAACACTTCCTTAGCAGCAGCCTCTTCAACGCCCTTTAGCTTACACTCAGTATGGTCAAGCATACCCCTCTGGTCCAAGATTTCTTGAAGCTTCTTGGCGTCTTCCATGGCCAAGGCGTCATGAGCCTGCTGGAGCCTCTCTAATTTGGCTTTGAGCTCCTCATTCTCGGTGCGTAGAGGCTCAGCAACAGCTTCAGCCCTGGTGGCCCTTTCAGTTGCGTTCCGAGCGGTTTCCTTAGCTAACCGAAGCTGTTCGTTAACAGCTTGGGCAGCCTTGGAACGGGCCTCGAGACGGGCCTGAACTTCAACCTCAAGGGCCTTGAAGGCCTTCTCCTTCTCCGTAGCAACGACGGAGAGCCTCCTGTTCTCCTCCCGGACAGCCCGCGCTTGAGCTACTTTTTGGATACGAGCTGCTTTTAACTTGTCGTTTTCACGACAAAGCAGCTCGACGCGCGGCTGCATCCGGGCAAGGAGAATTCGAAGCTCGTTTGACAGCCTACCCTCCTGGTAGCTTGACATAGCTTCTCCCAGTGCACCACTGGGGGCGGCGTGGCGTGCCCACTCGACGCAGTCCACAACCGTCCGAAGGGTGGTTCCCCGGCGGATGTTCCACCACGGAACAAACACCTCATTCGAATCCGACACTCCAAAAACAAAATGCAGTTAGGAAAAGATAAAAAAAAAAACATAACAGGCCAAAATAACCCTACGCACCTGTAGGGTCGACGACAGGCCTGTAGCTGCCAAACCCATCACTCGAACCTAACGGATATCCATCCAAGAGGTCAGGCAGATGGGAAGGAGGCAGAGATTGGCTAGACGCCGCAACCCCGGACATACCTGAAGGACCGGCCGTAGTCGTCGGCGCCCGAGGAGGCATGGCGGAGGCCGCCGTGGTAGAGACCAACGGAGGTGAACTCACAACTGCGGTCGTTGCTGCGGAAGAGACCACAGAAAAACTCACCGCCGGCTCAGTGAAAGAATCAGTGAATATGGCACTGACAACCGGCGGAGACGTCCTCACAGTTGGAGCAGTTGCCTCAACCGAGTGAGCAACTGAACCAACTGAAGCAGGCGCAGCCGCCTGGGTCATCGCCTCAGGTAGGTTGACCAAACCTACCATCATGGGTCCGGAGGTGCTCCTCCCCGCTCCACCCTGGAATGCGGTAGCATCCACGCCTACACGAAGACAAGATATATAAGTATAATGGCGGAAAGATATGAAGTTAAAAGTAAAGGAAGTTTGTACTTACGAGTCCTCTTGAGCTTGAAGGTACGAACAGGCGGGGACGAACCCGATGGAACCGGCCTCTTTACGCCGGTCACCGTCGCTGTACTGGGCTGCCCGGAGGTGACAGCCGTCTCAACCTCCGGAGTAGTGATCTCAACACCACCAGGGTTCCCCGCCACCTCCTCGCTTTCGGTCTCTAGTCAGACCGATTCACCGGGTCGGCAGTGGAGGCAACCTTCGCCTTCCCCTTCCCGCCGGCAGCCTTCTTCTTCCTCACGAAGAATGGACCATCTGCGTATTCCTCATCAGAAGATGACAAGATTAGAGGAATTCCAACAGAGGTTTGAGCATTGACAGGTCGAGGGTTAAACAACTCCTTACCTGGCCGCGTGGCGCTTAGAATCGGGTGGCCCGGCGGGTAGACCTCCACGAACCGATCCGCCCGTTTGCTCAAGGATGGGCAACTCGTTCTCATCTAGAGCACGAGTACCCATCCGAGCGGGGCCATCACTCTCCCGCGGCTGCAGGAGAGACTGTAAGTCGCTTCCCTCTGAAAACAAAAAGAAAAAACGGTTAGAACAAAAACCCTAAATTAACGGATAATATGAAGCATACCGTAAGGGACAGAGTTCAAACCGTATTCGAAGACGATGGGAATCTGTGACGCCTCCTTCCACACCCGGCTCATCCCGAGCATCACCATCCCGGACTCCGCAAAGCGGTAAACCGGAGACTGGATCCGGGAAACCTTGGAGAACCATTCCGCCTCCTGGTAGTTGGAGGCGTGAAGGTTCGGGAGAGCTCTCCCGTTCTTGAACGTCATCGCTATGGGGACGACGAGAGCGGAGATATAGAAGAACTCCCGCTTCCAAGATCGAAGACTGCGCTAGGTAGCGCAGATCTTCAAACCCTTGATCCGATTGACCAAGGTATACCACCCCTGGATGCACCTCCAGGAATAGAAGGTCATCAGGCGGTCAACATGGGGCTCCACACCCAGAATGAGACACACCCACTCGAAATGGCGGATCTTGGCGATCGCCATTGGGTGTACCTCAGTCAGATGCACACCGTGTTTCTCCAGAACACGGTACACGAACTTCGTCAATGGGAACCTGAGATTCCCATAGACGAAGAATGCAGCGTACACCCCTATCTTGCCCTTGGGGGCATCGTACACCGTCTGATGAGATGCAGGAAACTCAGGCTCGAAAGGCTCGAGCATGAACTTCCTGATGACGTACTGATAGAGGTCTACCGGAAGAGCACACTGGCACTCGCCAGCAGTACTCTTGTCATCCTTGTCCGACGTGGACGACGGATTCTCGAGGTATACATCGGACTCCTCGACAGTAACCTCAGGATCATGAGAAGACATGTTTTGGATGTAAAGAAGAACGATTTCAGGAGAATGATCGACAGAAAAGTTAGAGTATTCGCCGGAAATCGCTTAGAAGAAGAAGAGAGGTGAAACTATGAGTTGAGATGCAACCTCTCCTCCCTTTATATACTTATCGCAATGAATGCGATGAATTTAATGCGGAAGAGAGAGGAAAACACTGGTGCAATGAAACTATGACACGTGGAAAAAGTAAGCTGGCAACAGCTGTTGACAGGACGCGTGCCGTAAACTTCGCGGCCACGCGCCCGAAAACTTGTGCCCACGCGCCTGAAAAAGCGTCTGGAATGACCATATACTGTCACGTCGCCATAACTTCCTGCACGTCCTGACACTGCCAGAAGAAACCGTCGGACGACGTTTCAACAGTTTGGACTGTTCTTATCCTTTCACCAACTCTTCGAATTTCAAAAAGATTCAAAAAGATTCAAAAGTAAGCGGGACTATACCCCTTACCTTGGCAACCAAGTAACTATAAGACAGGTGCGAGTACAGTGTTAAGGCAAAACCCTTCACATACTTAGCACCTACAGAGAATTGAAGCCAAGAATACCTCGGCGACCAAGTAACTATAAGACGGGTGCGGGTACAGTGTCAAGGCAAAACCCTTCACATACTTAGCACCCGCAGGGAATTGAAGCCAGGAATACCTTGGAAGTAAAGTAACTATAAGACGAGTGCGGGTACAGTGTCAAGGCGAAACCCTTCACATACCTAGCACTCCGCAGGGAATTGAAACCAAGAAGGATCTTCTGGGCCATGCTTGCGGAAACGGAAATAACATCCCCGCATAGCGGGAACGTCGAGAACTAGATTGTTTGAAGCTCCAAGATGGAATTGGTTGTTTTAACATAATTGATCACTATGTTCAAAACTACCAAAACCTCATGGAGAATCTATACAAGTGGAACTCAACGTTCCTGACTTGCGAGGAGGTTACAGACCTACCCGCATCATACCCAAAGATCAAGCAGAAAAGTCGGGAATTTCTGCACGTGACATTAGGACTTCCGCGGGAAGAATCCCCATGGAAAACCTTAAAACTAAACCCTTTTCAAAACCCTTTGCTTAAGTCCAAAAGTTCACCTCATTAACAATTCATGAGAAGAACATTGGACTGGGGGGACTTGAAGAGGTAGGTCCCAGTAGAGCCCAGTTGGACCCGCAAGACTCACCTCAAAGAGGGACGTCTGCGCAGTTGAACCCGCAAGACTCACCTTCAACAGGGACGTCTGCGCAAAGGCTAAACTCGCAACTCACCTTGAAGAGACGTCTGCGCAGAAACCAACTGGATCCGCAGGACCCACCATGCTCAGAGACGTGACGTCCTTACGCGCAGTACGCAAGCTGTTCCCGCAGGAAAAGCCTCCCAATGGTCGACGTACTCCGCCTGTTCCCGCAGCAACGGATACTAGCCATCAGGGAAGGCTACCCGCGCAGCAAGGCTACACGCACAAGGCACTTAACTCTTAAATAATTCAGTAATGTCACCTGAAGAAGGAGTGAGCAAGCCGGGAACACTATCGCACAAAGCCGGGAACACTCCCGCACAAATGAGCCAGTCCGTACGATACTGGAGGATCTTTTGTACTGTACCTGACGAGGTATGGACAAAAGATCTGACCAAAGATACGACAGCTCACTGACAACAGTATGACGAGCAGCACGCTCTTGTACTGTATGTCACTATTAGCCGCTGCCTACTCACCAACCTGTCGGATGACGTGCATAGCCTGCAGTTGGTGGAACAGGAATAGTACACAGCCGGCCTGGTTACTATCAGCCGCTGCCTACCCACCAACCACCAGCATGGCACGTGCGTAGCCCACAGTTGGCAGAACAGGAATACTATTCAGCCGGCTGTACCTGCTTGGAAACCTACCTTCGGCTATAAATACTCCAACACCTTGAAATGGTATGGACACATCACATTACATTACATTACATTACATTACATTACCTGATCACATCTTATCTTTTCTAGCAATCTCTTAATATACACTTATATTCAAGAGCAATCTAGTCTGATTCTCACGCCGGAGGGTGGTCACAAGGAGGTACCCCCCCTTCTAAGTGACGAGCTCACGGTGTCTGTTTTGCAGGTCACCAAAAGAACCATCTTTGCCGGACATAACCCCTCGTGGGAAACATCTATTTAACCCCCAGATTATCCGTAATCTGCCCGGGGTCTATTAGTGTTTCTTCACCAACTCAAAACCAAATCCAACTCAAAACACTCTCAATCTTCCCCTTCATTCACAAAAAATATGGAATTTCCGAACGACTTGGTTCCCTTAGACACCGATAGCTCTTCGTCTTCAGACGATGACATTCTCGAATGGTTCCCGTTTTTATATAACGAACTTGAAGGCCCGAGCCGTCCAAAGAAAAAAATGGTGGATCGTGATCGTATACATGCCCACGAAGTGCTAATGAACGACTATTTTGTGGAGGAGCCTAAATACAATGACGAGACGTTTAGGGAACGCTTTCGTTTGTCGAAATCTATATTTTTAAAGATTGTAGCCAACGTCGAAGCAAACGAAGAATGGTTTCAAGAATCTTACGACGCGGGGGGCAAACAAAGTTTTACGGCGCTTCAAAATAGCGACAGGTAACCCACCCAACCAATTCGATGAATACTTACAAATATCTGAGAGAACTTCACGTGAATGTCTTCAATTCTTTTGTAACGCGATTATTAAATTGTATGGCAAAGAGTTTCTACGAAAACCAACAAGACACGACATTACACATATTTACACCGCGCACGAGGCTAGATGGCATTTTCCAGGGATGCTCGGTAGCATCGATTGTACACATATCGAATGGAGGAATTGTCCACTGGAGTTGCGAGGGGCGTATGTTAGGGGTGATATCAAACAACCGACCATCTCACTTGAAGCGGTTGCGTCAAATGAATTATGGTTTTGGCATTCTTATTTTGGTGTTCCCGGCTCAAACAACGAAATCACTGTTCTGTACACATCACCCTTGTTTTAGAGCGTAACAAATGATACCACACCTTTCTATCCGTATTTTGTCAACGGGAGATATTACATATGTGGCTACTATCTTGTCGATAGTATCTACCCGCAATGGTATGTTTTTGTGAAAGCTTTTTCGTTTCCTGTCGGGGAAAATGAAAAAACATTCAAGAAGTTGCAAGAATCAGCAAGAAAAGATGTCGAGAGACCTTTCGGTGTTTTAAAGGGTAGATGGTGCATACTTAGTCGACCGGTTCGTGCAATGAAAAAACCCACGATCTCTAGCTACGTGTATGCATGCATCATATTACATAATATGTTAATAAAAGAAGATGGACATGCCATTTCTCCAGATTGGGTACCGGATCCTCCTACTCAAGTTCCCGTTCCCGATGATGTGCAATTAGACTTGCAGGATGAAGACCATCGGTTGAGATGGGATCTAGTTGAGCTTATAGGTACTTTAGGTTTGGAATTTCTGGATTCAGACGAGGAGTAGACATTTATTGTAACTTTTATTTTTTAATTCTAATTTTTAAGTTGAATTATGTTCTAGTAAAATATCGTTTTTATTTTTTAAGTTGCAAAAAAAAAATGCAAAAAAATTCCTATCACACCACACCACCACCCCTACCAAATTCCATCAAATGTGATGGATTTGGACTTGGTGATGTGGCACACCACCATTGGGTGTGGTGTGTGAGGAAAATGGAACCACCCCCTCCCCCCCCTTACAACATGTATTCAGTAAATTCTAGCAAATCGAGAAATCATAATATTCATATTCATAACAATCGATTTATTTCAAGTAAGAAAGTATCCCCTTGAATACGACATTTGTCGTTTTGTTAGTTTGTTTGTCATGTTTGTCTAAATTCAGTATCTTTAAATTCTTTTTGTTCCCAACTCTTGATAAAGCCACATACAGCTGTTCGTGTGAGAAGACATCGTTCTTTAGGTACAAAACCACCTTACATAATGTCTGATGTTGGCTTTAATTTATCGTCAAAGCGAAACAAACTGATAAAGGATATTGTCGTCTTGTAAAAGTGAATACAATGTTCATGTCAGAAGATGTCAGCGTAATCCTTGGAATAGAGATCCTTTCCCTAGTATTACTTCCCGAAAGGATTTTTACTTAGATTACACGAGCACCCTAGGAAACAATCTTAAGCTTAGTTTCGTTGCATAATCCTTTCTTTTGATCAATATTTCTTAGAAGCATTTTCGGTACGCCAACTTTTAGTATAAGTTTGTGGTTTGGCACTCTAGATATTTTACAACTGTTAAGTAGTACAGGAGAGTATAAAGTTGGATCAACATATCCATCTATGTAGACAGACCTAGCTATAGAATCTAAGCTTAAGTACTCGACCGGGTCACCAAGATAGCATTTGAGCAAACGATCTTAATCTCATGGATAGCCTTATTTGTTGGTGCATGTAATCCCATCATATGGCTGAAGACAATATCTTCCATAAATATGTTTTCCCCGTCCCACCATAACCGTAAGCAAGAAAGACACCACCTTATTCTGTTATACGACTTTCATTAATGTGTCAAAAATTGTTTACTGTTACGAGATTATCGAACTAAGTAGCTTTTCAATCTTTGTTGTCTTAATTTGTTGATCGTGTGACTGCTCATCTAGAATAAGGAAATTATTGTTAACATATAAGGACTCTTCATCAGGAAAATGCATTGTCGTATACCTTGTTAAAGTGGAGTTATTTTGTTGTAGGATTTTCTGGATTTCAAGTTGTAAGGCCCCGATCCCGGCGTCCTACTTTGGCGTTGGATTTACTCATAAACACAAGTGTAAATATTATATTTAATAAAACTTTTTGCGGAATATAAAACTTCAAACATATATTACAAAATCCTTCAAATAAGCCTTAACAATTAAACACTTGTCTTTAAACATAATTTAAAAGTCATTCCAAAACATCACAACATTTTTCCCAAGATTCCAGTATCTTCAGTCCAATGTCATGTGTCATTATTCAAGCGAGCTGCCTCAACCTATTCACCTGCGTGCATACTAAAAGTCAGCTACGCTGAGTGAGTTCTAGTTAATCAGACAACATGCAATACATTCACATACTTACATACATATGTATCCGAAGATACATATTACATACTTAGCTTGTTACTTCTCTTTCATTCAAACATACATGCTTCCTTTCTTAGTTTCATACTTTCAATATTTATCTTACCTTACATATTTACTTACACGTTTTAAAGAGAATTTCGCCCTATAACCTTCGCATATATTATTAGGGTCTTCAACCCTGTAACCTTCGCATATGTTATTAGGGTCTGCAACCCTTTAACCTTCACATATATTGTTTGGGTATGTAACCCTTTAAACATACCACCATACAACCATACATTATCTTCTTTATATTTATGTTTATTACTTTCATACATATACTTAATCTTTTCTATAACTTTCATATATCATTCATACATCATTCATAGACATTCGTATATCATACATACATCATTCACAAACATTCACAGAGCATACTCTTACCACTTAAGGCAAGTGTATTAATTAATCACATCGAGTATGCACACAGCCCCGAAAACATAACAAGGAAATAGGACTAGAAACTCACCTAAGCTCGGTTCCTTTCAGAGTTAATGGTAACTCTTCTCTTTAACTGGGCGTGGATAACTGTATAACAATTACACGTATCAATTAACTATCCCTAACCATTTTTTACTTCTAGTTTAGTGTAACCCTCAACAAACGTGGGTCTGGGGCGGGGCGAGGCGGCAGCCCCTAGCAGGTCTAAGGGGCAGAGCCCTTGGTTGGGGTCGAGCTGCCAGGTCAGCTTGGAAAATTTGTATTTCCATTAAAGGTCCTTTACTAAAATTTCATCAAAATTCTTAAATAAATATTTTATTCACTATCGCATTCATTATAATGAATGGTCTCTAGTTAAGCCTCATTCGCTATCCCATGCGTTATAACGAATGATTTGATCTGAGACGAATGAGTGCATAATGAATGACTAAGGACATTCGTTCTTTCTATAAGACGAATGAGGGCTCATTCGTTACAAGAGCGTGCAAGTGTATCTTATAGCGAATGACTTCATTCGTTGTCTTATCATGGCGAATGGGTGGATAGCGAATGAGTAACAAATGAATAAGACCATTCGTGACTTGTATAAGACGAATGAGAGGTTCATTCATTACAAGACACGCGCATATATCTTATTCGTTATGACAGTTCAACGAATGATCAGTCATTCGCTACGCATAATGAATGAACATCAATTCTTATCCAATATTTGACTCCCGTAGTCAAAGTCAAAATTAATAAGAACATAAACGGTCAACAGGTACTAGGTTTTACAATTAACCTCTGAATCGCGATGAAACAACACGATACCGACATCAATATACTTTCATACATCGCCTCTTAAACCCAATCAACCAAACACTTAAACAATTCGTTAAATGGTGTATTTGATCGATGTTCATAAGCAGTTCTTGGTTGATTAATTACCTAATCAAATGTTAACGTATTTCAACGAGAATCATCCCGTTTGATTAGTCTTTACCATTTATATATAGATCTAGGAATACTAAACGAGCCGAGCATAAACGAACAAGTATTCGTTATAAAATGCACCTTAAACGAATCGGTTTCACGAACATGATCTAATCTTGGTGTATGTATAGTTCGTTAAGATGCTCTAACGTCGACAAGTTCGGGTCTTTACCTTCGGAACTTGGTCCAAGATGAATGAGGTGTTTGTGTGGGTTTTTGAGAGTGTATGGAGGCTAAGGCTAAGAATGAGGGTTTTAGGGTTTAAGGAGGTTTATATACCTTTAGGCCCATGGACCTAAGTCCCATCACCATCCCTTATTATATCTTTTAATGTCCAAGCTCACACTCAAATATTTCATTTATCCAAACTAGATAATAACACATTATCAAATAAACGAAATTTCTTTTATTATTATTATTATCATCGAAAGTAGGATGTTACACAAGTAACGTAAGGTTCTTAATTTGGTTTTTAGTAAGTTGTAAATTAGTAAAAGATTACTGGTTATATTTTATTCCGATGTTTAGAAATACTGTAGTAACATATACCTAGTGATTTTAAACGTTTTATTTGCCTTTGAAGGATGTCGCCAGACATAATTTTTCATGTACTAAGAAGTGGGCTAAAAGAAGACAAGCCAAGTAGGATTCGAATTTCAATCGAACATTAAATTTCCAAAATTCAAGGTCCAAATAAGAGTTTTAAGAAACTAAAAACACGATGAAGGAAGTGATTCAAGGCTAGGAAAGACGTGTAATGATCAAAAGAAGTAAGTGTTTTCAAGCCCGGTGGAATTCAAAGAACACCACAAGAGATCAATAAATTCCTTTGGAGAATCAAGAAAAGATGACAAGATCAAAGTTGTAGATCCGCCTATTTTAAGTTGAAAATTAGAGGGCAGGCCGAGTACAACAATTGGTGTAACATCCTACTTTTGATAATAATAATAATAAATAAAGAGGATTGTGTGTATTTAAAAGTGTGTTGATATTTAATTAAGTTAAATAAAGTAATAGAGTGTGGGCTTGGTTAATAAAGGAATGGAATAAGGGATGGTGATGAGCCTTAGGTCATTGGACGTAAGGGAGTATAAATACTCCTTAAACCTCCCTAAAACCCTAAAATATCTCATTCTTATCCATAAGATTCCTTACACACTCAAAAATACAAACAAACGCTCTCAACCTTACGGCCGAGATCTATTATCCAAGAACCAAGCTTAGATATTAATTGATCTTTAGCTTAGAAAGCAAGAACGAGTCCATAAGCTATACGAGAAGATAACCCGTAGCTTAACATGTCAAAGAGGTATGTTTTACGTATAAAGGTTATGTTTTAAGAATGGTTTTCTCTAAGACTTGGTACTAAGGCAAATCGGGAATTTTTATACCATAAAAATATAAACTTGATGTTAAAAGTGGACTTATTGAACTCATGAGTAAGAACGGTTCATGTAGAAACCCTAGATCTAGCTTAAACAGGTTTGAAATCAATAAAGGTGTAAACTTTATCGATAAGTAAGCTAGATCTTGGTATAGAAGAGAAAGGAGCATGTTTAAAAGATAAAAGAACACTAAAATATGAGAATGGATGTTAGACTATGTAGTGATAATGATAATAAAGGTATAAATACCCAGCAGTAGGTGTATTCGAATGAAAAACTGGCATTCGAATGAAAGTAAAGAAAGAAAAGAAAGAAAGGCAAGAAAGAAGGAATAAAGGCAGAAACCTTTGATTCGAATGGAGGGACCATTCGAATAGAATGTTTGAAGCAAACAGAAAGTTGATTCGAATGGAAGGTTGATTCGAATGGTGTAGCCATTTGAATAAAAGTTGATTCGAATATAAGTTGATTCGAATGGAAGGTTAATTCGAATGTTGTATCCATTCGAATAGAAGTTGATTCGAATATAAGTTGATTCGAATGGAAGGTTGATTCTAATGGAAGTTCCATTCGAATAGAAATTTGATTCGAATAGATGGTTGATTCGAATGAAGGATCCATTCAAATAGAGGGTTAATTCAATTAGAAGGCTTCATTCGTTTAAGATCAAGCATTCGAATAGAAAGCCTATTCGAATAAAAGGTCCATTCTAATAGAACCTGCCATTCTAATAGACAGACCATTCGAATAGAATATGCCATTCGATTAGAATAGTCCAGACTTAGAAAATTCTGATGAAACCTTAATGATATGGATAGGGTTAGTTAATTGATACGTATAATTTTTATATAGTTAGCCGAGCCCATTTTAAGAAATGAATTACTATAAATTCAGAAAGGAACCGGATTTAGGTAAGTTTCTAGCCCCATTTCTTTGTTATACTTTCGGGGTTGTGTGCATACTCAACATGTGTTAATACACTTATCTTAAGTGGTAAGTGCTATGATAGATGTGATAATTAAACTTATGAATGTTATAAATGAATGCTTGTCATTACGTGAACGATCTTCGGATATTGCACCTATTGTCAAGGAAAGTGATATGTAATAATAATTATCGATGTTATGAATAAATGCTTGTTAATACGTGAACGATATTCGAATATCGCACGTATTGCCAAGGAAGACAAAGTGTAGTATGTATGGAATGAGTAGGTACATAATGAGTATGCAAAGAAGAGTATGTATGGAAGAGTATGTGAGAGTGTATAGATAGAATGGATCAGACCCTAATAATATCTAAGACAGAAGGGATCAGACCCTAATAATATCTGAGTGATAAGTAACCAGACCCTAATAATATCTGAGACACAAGGGACCAGACCCTCATAATATCTTAGACAGAAGGGACCAGACCCTCATAATATCTGAGACAGAAGGGACCAGACCCTAATAATATCTGAGACAAAAGGGACCAGACCCTCATAATATCAAAGACAAAAGAGACAAGACCCTAATAATATCTGAGACAGAAGGGACCAGACCCTAAAAAATATCTGAGACATAATAGATGGTATGAAAGTATGGTGGTTTGATTATATGAAAGAATGTATGAATATATGTACGTATGAATGTAAGAAAGAAACCTAACAGGAAAAGTATTGAATATGTATCTTCAGATACGTATATGACAGTATATGTATGAATGCATGTTACCTGATTAACAAGAACTCAATCAGCGTAGGTGACTTTTAGTATGCATGCAGGTGAGTAGGATGAGGCAGCTGGCTTGAGGGGGACACATGGTAGAAGAATAAGGAGCTGGCATCTGAAGACTTATGATGTATTTATGAATGATGTTTTATTAAGAAAGGCAAAAGATGTTTATCTATGACAAGTTTTTGAAATGATGTGAAATGTTTATTGAAAGTTTATATTCCGCAAAAGTTTTAATTAACTCTGATATTTAGAACTGTGTTTATGAGTAAATCCAATGTTCAAAGTGAGGCACCGGGAACATGGCCTTACAATTGGTAAGGGAGAGGGGCGGCAGTGATTGTTGGCTCAACTTTTGTTTTGCCCGAGAGAAGGGCCTAACCCAAGTAAAATGTTTTGTTAATGGTAAATATAAGAGTTTATTAGATCTTTTGTTCACTAAGCTAAGTAAGCTTGGGTGAGCCTATAAACAAATGAATCTGGGTTAGAGTTTTATTAAGAGATAATTCGAGTTATAGTTTGAGAGATTGTAATTGACTTTTGAGTTATATTTCTCATTTATGTTATTGTTTAGTTATTCCAAAATGTATTCATGTTCTTGTTTATCGATTCTTGGACTTGAACAATAAAGCTAAGTTAAAGAATCCATATAGTACACTTGTACAGTCACAAAATAGGGGAAAACAACTAAAGAGAACAA